>NW_028117263.1:0-15930 GCF_964273445.1 Streptopelia decaocto | reverse complement strand
GGGTCAAATGGTCCAGAAATGGGGGAAAACGGCTCAAAAATGGGTCAAAACACCCCAAAAATGGGTCAAACACCCCAAAAATGGGTCCCCCAGAGCCCCAATTTTGGGGGTGAACCCACCAAAGATGGGTCCCAAATACCCCAAAGGTCACAGGGTCAATGGGGGTCAATGGGGGTCACAGGGTCAATGGGGGTCAATGGGGGTCAATGGGGGTCACAGGGGTCACGGGGATCGGGGGGTCGGTGGGGTGGGGGAGGGGTGATGGGGTCAGGGGGTCACGGGTTCAAGGTCATGGGGGTTGGGGGGTTGACGGGTCAGGGGTCACGGGGGGGTCATGGGGGTGGGGAAGGGGGATGGGGAACAAGCCTGGGGTCAAAGGTCAGAGGTCACGATGGTAACATGTAGCGGGGTGGTCACATATCACGGGGTCAAAGGTCATGGGGGTCAAGGGTCAGTGGGGGGCACTGGGAGGACTCGGGAAAAGGGGGTCTGGGGGCGGGGCTTTGGCCAGTGGGCGTGGTTTGCCCAGTGGGCGTGGTTTAGGAGGTGGGCGTGGGTTAGGAGGTGGGCGTGGCCACGTGGCTGGTTCCCGCGGGGGGGGGAGGGGGGGGCGGAGCCAGAACGCCGAGGGGTCCGCGCGGGGGCGTGGCCGATGGGGGCGTGGCCACACGGGGGCGTGGCCAATGGGGGCGTGGCCTCACCATGAGATCCTCCGGGGCCACCACATCGTCGAACTCGGGATCCATCGCACCCGGAAGCGCCGCCGGAAGTGACGCAAAAAGGGCGGGAGTGCTGGGGACACCTCTGGCCACGCCCACACGGCGGCGCCATGGCAACGAGAGGGAGGCGTGGTTTAGGTGGCTGGATCGCCCAATGAGAGCGCACGGTGCGGGGTGGGGGCGTGGCCAGGGCGGGTGGATCCGCCATTGGGGGTGCTGACAGGGGGCGTGTCCTGGATTCTCCCTCAGGGGGCGTGGCCTGAGCGCCAGAGCCCTCCAATGGGGACGCGGCAAGGGGGCGTGGCCTCGCGGCACGGCTCCGCCAATAGCAGCGCGGCAAGGGGGCGTGGCCTCCCCGCTACCCCCCCCGAATTGGGGACCCAGGCGTCCGGGGGGGGGACCCAGGAGTTCGGGGAGGGGACCCAGCAGTTCGGGGGGGACCCAGGAGTTCGGGGAGGGGACCCAGGAGTTCGGGAGGGACCCAGGACTTCGGGGAGGGGACCCAGCAGTTCGGGGGGGACCCAGGAGTTCGGGGAGGGGACCCAGGAGTCCGGGGGGGACCCAGGAATTCGGGGGGGACCCAGGAGTTCGGGGGGGACCCAGGAGTTCGGGAGGGACCCAGGAGTTCTGGGGGGGGGACACCCAGGAGTTCAGGAGGGACCCAGGAGTCCGGGAGGGACCCAGGAGTTCGGGGGGGGACCCAGGAGTTCGGGGCGGGGGGGACCCAGGCGTCCGGGAGGGACCCAGGCGTCCGGGCGCCCCACAATAACCATATTAGCTTGCTCTTTATTATATTGGGTCATATTAAAACTATATTTAATTTTTATTTTATACTATACTATAATTATATCGTTGTATTCTGTAGCATATTATAATTATATATTGCATTGTTTTATGTTGAATTATCTTGCATTATATGGTATTATATCGCGTTATATTGTTTACTCTAATTAAAATTAATCATAATTACTATAAGGAATTGCATATTATTATAATTATACCCTGCTATCGTTATGCAATCGCAATAAGTCACATATACCATAATTACAATCATCATTATATCGCTTTAAATGTGCAAAAACACAACGGGTGGGGTCTCAGCCAATCAGCGCGCTCCGCACCGCCCTCTAGGCGTGGCTCCACCAATCAGCGTTCTTCCCCCCTCCCTCTGGGCGCCGCCTCGCCCTCCCCGTGCGCCCGTCAATGAGCGCTGGTTCCCGCCCTCTGGGCGTGGCCTCGGCGCCTTGGGGCGGCTCCACCAATCAGCGTCATCCCCCCGCCCTCTGGGCGCGGCCTCGCCCCGCGGTGCGCTCCTCAATGAGCGCTGGTTCCCGCCCTCTGGGCGTGGCCTCTGTAGTGGCGCCACCAATTAGAGTTACGTCCCCGCCTCCTGGGCGTGGCGGCGGCGCTCACGCCCCAATGAGTGCGCGGGGGGGGCGTGGCCTGGGCTATAAAAGCGGCGTGCGGACCCCGCCCGGCAGCCATGGCGGTCGCGTACCGGGTGCGGGTCCGCACCGGCTGCCACCCGCTGGCCGGGACCAGCGACAGCATCGCGGTCACGCTCGTGGGGACCCGCGGGACCAGCCCCCGCACCCCCCTGGACACCTGGGGACCCGACTTCGCCCCCGGAGCGGTGAGAGGGGCTGCGGGACGCCTGGGTCCCCTTCCCGAACGCCTGGGTCCCTTTCAGAATTCCTGGGTCCCTTCCCGGACGCCTGGGTCCCTTTCAGAATTCCTGGGTCCCTCCCCGGACGCCTGGGTCCCCTTCCCGAACTCCTGGGTCCCCTTCCCGAACTCCTGGGTCCCCTTCCCGGACGCCTGGGTCCCTCCCTGGACTCCTGGGTCCCCCTCCCGGACTCCTGGGTCCCTCCCCGGACGCCTGGGTCCCCCTCCCGAACTCCTGGGTCCCTTCCCGAGCGCCTGGGTCCCCCTCCCCGGACGCCTGGGTCCCCCTCCCCGGACGCCTGGGTCCCCCTCCCCGGACGCCTGGGTCCCCCTCCCCGGACGCCTGGGTCCCCCTCCCCGGACGCCTGGGTCCCCCTCCCCGGACGCCTGGGTCCCTCCAGACGCCCGGGTCCCTTTTTGGGGACAGCTGGATACCCGAATTCCTGGGTCCCCCCCCGCCCCGAACTTGTGGGTTCCCCCGGACGCCTGGGTCCCTTATTGGGGGGGGAAGACACACGGATTCCTGGGTCCTTTATTGGGGACACCCAGACCCCCGAACTCCTGGGTCCCCATCCCGGATGCCTGGGTCCCCTTCCCGGACTCCTGGGTCCATTATTGGGGTGGGTGGGGCACGCCTGGGTTCCCTATTAGGGGTGTGGGACACACAGTTTCCTGGGTCCCCTATAGGGGGGTGGGGGATACCCGGACGCCTGGGTCCTTTAATGGGGTGACCTGGACACCTGGGTCCCTTATTTTGAGAGGGGCTGGGTCCCTTCTGGGGGGGTGGGGGCACCCGGACGCCTGGGTCCCCTGTTTGGGGGCTGAGGGGACAACTGGGGGGGACTTGGGGACGTGGGGCTGTGGCTGGTGACACTGCGGGTGTCCCCAGGGGCTGGTGACGGTGACATCATAACACGGTGACGTCATGACACGGTGACACAGTGGCGGTGACATCATAACGTGGTGATGGTGGCATCATAACATGGTGACGTCATGACGTGGTGATGGTGACGTCGTAGCACAGTAGCGGTGATGTCATAACAAGGTGATGGTGACGTCAGAGCACGGTGGCGGTGACATCGTGACGCGGTGATGGTGGCGTCATAACGTGGTGACGTCATAACACGGTGATGTCATAACATGGTGGCAGTGACGTCATGACAAGGCAATGGTGACATCAGAACACGGTGGCGGTGACATCAGAACAAGGTGATTGTGACGTCACAGCATTGCGACGGTGACGTCGTAACTCGGTGACATCGTAACACGGTGACGTCATAACATTGTGACCGTGACACGGTGGCCATGACATCAGAACTTGGTGACGTCACGACACGGTGGCGGTGACGTCACGACACGGTGACGGTGACGTCACAACTCGGTGACGGTGACATCATAACATGACGCGGTGACATCACGACACGGTGGCAGCGATGTCATAACTCGGTGACGGTGACATCATAACATGACGCGGTGACATCACGACACGGTGGCAGCGATGTCATAACTCGGTGACGGTGACATCATAACATGACGCGGTGACATCACGACACGGTAGCAGCGATGTCATAACTCGGTGACGGTGACATCAGAACGCGGTGACGGTGACACGGTGGTGGTGACGTCATGACGCGGTGACATCACGACACGGTGACGGTGGCAGTGATGTCATAACTCGGTGACGGTGACATCGGAACGCTGTGACGGTGACGTCATAACTCGGTGACGGTGAAACGACGACATCCCCCCCCTTGACGACATCACCCCCCACGATGACATCACCCCGGGGGGGGCGTGGCCGCCCCGTGACCCCGCCCCCCTCTGTCCCCCACCCCCGCAGTGCAGCGAGTTCCGGGTGCCCTGCCCCCGCCCCCTGGGGCGCCTCCTGCTGGTTCAGCTGCACAAATCGCCCTTCGGGGGCCTCCCCGAGAGCAGCTGGCTCCTGGAGACCCTGCGGGTGTGGCCGGAAGGGGCGGAGCCTCCGCCGGCCACGCCCCCGGCCACGCCCGGCCCCGCCGAGGACGACAGCGACAGTGACGATGACATCGATGATGATGATGATGACGCCGACGACAACGACGACGGGGTGTCCGAGTTCTCGGCCCCGCGCGACCCCGATGACACCGAGGAGGACGACGGGGGCGACGAGGAGGAGGAGGAGGAGGAGGAGGAGGAGGAGGAGGATGAAGGTGACATTGACCTTGGGGACATCGGGGACGGCGGGGACGGCGACGAAGGGGACGAGGAGCAGACGGGTCCCTTCCACTTCCCCTGGTACCGCTGGCTGGTGGGGTACGGGCAGTGGGACCTGCCCGAGGGGACAGGTGGGTGACACCCGCACGCCTGGGTCCCCCCCTCCCCGGACGCCTGGGTCCCCCCCTCCCCGGACGCCTGGGTCCTCTATGGGGGAGACTGGGGGAGAATCCCGGACTCCTGGGTCCCTCCTGAACTCCTGGGTCCTCTATGGGGAAGATTGGGGGAGAATCCCGGACTCCTGGGTCCCCTCCCGAACTCCTGGGTCCTCTATGGGGGAAGTTGGGGGAGAATCCCGGACTCCTGGGTCCCCTCCCCAAACTCCTGGGTCCTCTATGGGGAAGGTTGGGGGAGAATCCCGAACTCCTGGGTCCCCTCCCGAACTCCTGGTTCCCCCCCAAACTCCTGGGTCCTCTATGGGGGAAGTTGGGGGAGAATCCCGAACTCCTGGGTCCCTCCCGAACTCCTGGGTCCTCTATGGGGGAGATTGGGGGAGAATCCCGAACTCCTGGGTCCCCCTCCCGAACTCCTGGGTCCTCTAAGGGGGAGACTGGGGGAGAATCCCGGACTCCTGGGTCCCCTTCCGAACTCCTGGGTCCCCCCCAAACTCCTGGGTCCTCTATGGGGAAGATTGGGGGAGAATCCCGGACTCCTGGGTCCCCTCCCGAACTCCTGGGTCCTCTATGGGGGAAGTTGGGGGAGAATCCCGAACTCCTGGGTCCCCTCCCCGAACTCCTGGGTCCTCTATGGGGGAAGTTGGGGGAGAATCCCGAACTCCTGGGTCCCCTCCCCAAACTCCTGGGTCCTCTATGGGGGGAGTTGGGGGAAAACCCGGACGCCTGGGTCCCCTCCCGAACTCCTGGGTCCTCTATGGGGGAGACTGGGGGAGAATCCCGAACTCCTGGGTCCCCCTCCCGAACTCCTGGGTCCCCCTCCCGAACTCCTGGGTCCCCTCCCCGAACTCCTGGGTCCTCTATGGGGGAGACTGGGGGAGAATCCCGAGCTCCTGGGTCCCCCTCCCGAGCTCCTGGGTCCCCCTCCCGAGCTCCTGGGTCCCCCTCCCGAGCTCCTGGGTCCCCCTCCCGAGCTCCTGGGTCCCCCGGATGCCGGGGTCCCTGACGGTGTCACCCCCAGCGAAGACACTGGCCCAGGAGCGTCACCCGGTGCTGCGGCGGATCCGGCAACGTTACCTCGTGCAGCAGCGACGGCGGTTCCGGTGGGTCCCCCCCGCACTCCTGGGTCCCCCCCGCACTCCTGGGTCCCCCCAAACTCCCCAGAAAAATCCAATTGGGAGCCCCGAACCGCCCGTTTCCGCCCCCATTTGCCTCGGTGTAACATCACTTCCGGTCCCCCGGGCGCCTCGGTGCCATCTCTAAACCTCCCCCCTCTGCCCCCGCGACCCCGAACTTTGGTTCCGACCCGAACTTTTTTTGGTCCCCTCCCCGGACTCCTGGGTCCCTCCCCTCCCCGGACTCCTGGGTCCCTCCCCTCCCCGGACTCCTGGGTCCCTCCCCTCCCCGGACTCCTGGGTCCCTCCCCTCCCCGGACTCCTGGGTCCCTCCCCTCCCCGGACTCCTGGGTCCCCCCAACTGTCTGTCTTTCCTTCTCTAGCGTGATGTTATTGCCCCATGGGGGGTCATTATTACCCCAGGGGGGGTATTTAACCCATTATTACCCCCCAGGTTGCCCCTATTTGCCCCCTGGGGGTTCTTTCTTGCCCCCGGGGGGGTATTTAAGCCCTATTTCCCCCCCAGGTTGGCCCCGTACGCCCCCGGGCTGCCATGGTCCCTCCCCTTTGGGACCCCCCCGGACCCCGATCTCTGTTACTCGCTCCCCAAAGCCGCCGCCTTTTACCTGCGGGGGGGCAGCGGGTGAGTGACCTCTGACCCCGCCCTGACCTTGAACTTGGCCCTGAACCACCCCCCCCACTCCCCCCACCCAGGTCCTGCTGCTTGTGACCTGGAGTGACCCCACCTGACCCTGCCCTGAACTTGACCCTGAAGTTCCCCCCATCTCTGTGTCTCCCCACCATGGTCCCCAGTGTCCCCACATCCCTCATGTCCCCCTAATGTCCCCCTGTCCCCATATCCCTGTGTCCCCCCCAATGTCCCCCCATCCTTCCACTGTCCACATGACCCTCCAATGTCCCTCCAATGTCCCCACAATGTCCCCACTGTCCCCCCATATCCCCAATGGCCCCATGTCCCCATATCCCTAATGGCCCCATGTCTGTCTCCATATCCCCCCAATGTCCCTCTGTCCCCATATCCCCCTGTCCCAGTGTCCCCCCAGGGTCCTAGAGCCCTCCCAGTGTCCCCCAGTGACCCCCATTGTCCCCATGTCTCCCCATTGTCCCCCCCCTCCCCCCCAAAAAATCCAATTGGGAGCCCCAAACCGCCCGTTTCCGCCCCCATTTGCCTCGGTGTAACATCACTTCCGGTCCCCCTAGGCGCCTCGGTGCCACCTCTAAACCTCCCCCCTCTGCCCCCGCGACCCCGAACTTTGGTTCCGCCCCAAACTCCTGGGTCCCCTCCCCGAACTTTTTTGGTCCCTTTCCCGGACGCCTGGGTCCCTTCCCAGGCTGCTCGTGTCCAAGCTCCGGGGGCTACTGGACCGTCCCCACTCGTGGCCCAGCATGGAGGGGCTGACGCGGCTGTTCCAGTGTCTGCCCTGCCCCGTCATACGTATGGACTTGGGGACATGGGGGGATATTGGGGTCACTGGGGACATTGGGGGACTTGGGGATATGGGGGGATATCAGGAACTTGGGGGGCATGGGGGGAATTGGGGACATTGGGGGGGACATGGGGATAATGGGGGCGTTGGGGACATTGGGGGACATGGGGGAACTTGGGGAGACATGAGGACACTTGGGGACATGGCGGGGACCCAGGCATCCGGGAGGAACATGGGGGGCTATGGGGGGACCCAGGAGTTCGGGAGGAACATGGGGGGTTCTGGGGGGACCCAGGAGTTCGGGAGGAACATGGGGGGCTATGGAGGGACCCAGGAGTTCGGGAGGGGACCCAGGAGTTCGGGAGGAACATGGGGGGTTCTGGGGGGACCCAGGAGTTCGGGAGGAACATGGGGGGCTATGGAGGGACCCAGGAGTTCGGGAGGGGACCCAGGAGTTCGGGAGGATCGTGGGAGGCTATGGAGGGACCCAAGAGTTCGGGAGGGGACCCAGGAGTTCGGGAGGATCGTGGGGGGCTATGGGGGGACCCAGGAGTTTGGGAGGGGACCCAGGAGTTCGGGAGGAACGTGGGGGGTTATGGGGGGACCCAGGCGTCCGGGAGGGGACACGGGTAGACAAAAGGGACCCAGGCATCCGAGGGACCCAGGCATCCGGGTGGGAGACACATGGGGGGGACTTAGGTGTCTGGGTGGGATGTGGGGGGACCCAGGAGTTCGGGAGGAACGTGGGGGGTTCTGGGAGGGACCCAGGCGTCCGGGGTGGGGGGGACAAAAGGGACCCAGGCGTCCGAGGGACCCAGGCGTCCGGGCCCCGCAGAGTACGTGCTGCAGCACTGGCGGGACGACGCGTTTTTCGGGGCGCAGTACCTGAGCGGGGTGAACCCCGTCCTGCTGCGCCGCTGCCAGCGCCTGCCCCCCAACTTCCCCGTCACCCCACAAATGGTGGCGCCCAGCCTGGGGCCCCACACGTCCCTGCAGCGGGAGATGGAGGTGAGGGGGGACCCCCAAAAATTGGGGGGACCCAGGAGTTCGGGGAGGGACCCAGGAGTTCTGGAGGGACCCAGGAGTTCTGGGGGGACCCCAATGGTTGGGGGGGGTCTAAGGTTGGGGGGGACCCAGGTGTCCGGGAGGGACCCAGGAGTTCGGGGGGGACCCCAATGGTTGGGGGGTCTAAGGTTGGGAGGGGACCCAGGCGTCCGGGAGGGACCCAGGCGTCCGGGGGGGAACCGGGAGTCTAGGTGGGGACCCCAATGGTTGGGGGGGTCAAAGGTTGGGGGGGACCCAGGCGTCCAGGGGGGTACCCAGGAGTTTGGGGAGTGGTGGGGACCCCAATGGTTGGGGGGGACCCAGGAGTCCGGGAGGGACCCCAATGGTTGGGGGGTGTAAGGTTGGGGGGGACCCAGGCGTCCGGGGGGGTACCCAGGAGTTTGGGGAGTGGTGGGGACCCCAATGGTTGGGGTGGACCCAGGAGTCCGGGAGGGACCCCAATGGTTGGGGGGTCTAAGGTTGGGGGGGACCCAGGAGTCTGGGAGGGACCCAGGAGTTCGGGGGGGACCCCAATGGTTGGGGGGGACCCAGGAGTTTGGGGGGGACCCCAATGGTTGGGGGGTGTAAGGTTGGGGGGACCCAGGCGTCCGGGAGGGACCCAGGCGTCCGGGGGGGTACCCAGGAGTTTGGGGAGCAGTGGGGACCCCAATGGTTGGGATGGACCCAGGAGTCTGGGGGGGACCCAGGAGTTCAGGTGGGGACCCAGGAGTCCGGGGGGGACCCAGGAGTTCAGGGGGGGACCCAGGATTCTGGGAAGGGACCCAGGCGTCCGGGTGACCCCCCCACCCCCCCCCCAGGCAGGCAACATCTACCTGGCGGATTACGGGGTGCTGGACGGGATCCCCACGGCGCTGATCCACGGGCACCCCACGTACGTGGCCGCCCCCCTGTGCCTCCTGCACCAGCGCCCCGACGGGCAGCTGCTGCCCATCGCCATCCAGGTACCCCAAAACGGGGGACCCAGGCGTCCGGGGGGGACCCAGGCGTCCGGGAGGGACCCAGGAGTTTGGGGGGACCCAGGAGTTTGGGGGGACCCAGGAGTTCGGGGGCTCTGGGATGTGGGGGAGTGGTCTGGGGGTTCAGGGTGGCTGCTGCCCATTGCCATCCAGGTAACCCCAAAACGGGGGACCCAGGAGTTCGGGGGGACCCAGGCGTCCGGGAGGACCCAGGCGTTCGGGGGGGGACCCAGGCGTCCGGGGAGGGGTGGGGACCCCAATGTTGGGGGGGTCTAAGGTGTTGGGAGAGAGGTTATGGGGACCCCACTCTTTGGGGGGTCTCAGGTGTCTGAGGGGGGACCCAGGCGTCCGGGGATGGACCCAGGCGTCCGGGTGCAGAGTAACCCAGGCGTCCGGGGATGGACCCAGGCGTCCGGGGATGGACCCAGGCGTCCGGGCTCAACATGGTGACCCCCCCATGTCCCCCCCAGTTCTCCCAGCACCCCAGCCCTGACACCCCCATTTTCCCCCCTGGGACATGGGTGCACGAGGGACCCAGGCGTCCGGGTGCAGAGTAACCCAGGCATCTGGGGATGGACCCAGGCGTCCGGGTGCAAGGGACCCAGGCGTCCGGGGATGGACCCAGGCGTCCGGGCGCTATGTGCTGACCCCCCCGTGTCCCCCCCAGCTGTCCCAGCACCCCGGGCCCGACGCCCCCATCTTCCTGCCCGGGGACCCCCCCGGGACGTGGCTCCTGGCCAAGGTTTGGGTGCGCGGTGCTGAGTTCCAGGTGCACGAGGCGCTGAGCCACCTGCTGCGGGCGCACCTGCTGGGGGAGGCGTTCGCGCTCTGCACCCTGCGCCACCTGCCCCCCCAGCACCCGCTCTACAAGGTACCCCAAAACGGGGGGGGCAGGGACCCAGGCGTCCGGGTGGAGAGGGACCCAGGCGTCCGGGTGGAGAGGGACCCAGGCGTCCGGGAGTTGGGGACCCAGGCATCCAGGAGTTGGGGACCCAGGCATCAGGGTATAGGGGGACCCAGGCGTCCAGGAGTTGGGGACCCAAGTGTCTGGGTATAGAGGGACCCAGGCGTCCGGGAGTTGGGGACCCAGGCGTCCGGGAGTTGGGGACCCAGGCGTCCGGGAGTTGGGGACCCAGGCATCCGGGAGTTGGGGACCCAGGCGTCCGGGTATAGAGGGACCCAGATGTCAAGGAGTTGGGGACCCAGGCGTCCGGGTAGAGAGGGACCCAGGCGTCCGGGTAGAGAGGGACCCAGGCGTCCGGGTATAGAGGGACCCAGGCGTCCGGGTATAGAGGGACCCAGGCGTTCGGGTATAGAGGGACCCAGGCGTCCGCGTGTGGGTGTCCCCTGGTTTTGGGGTGTGGGTGGGACCCAGGCGTCCGGGTATAGAGGGACCCAGATGTTGATGAGTTGGGGACCCAAATGTTGGGGTATAGAGGGACCCAGGCGTCCGGGTGTGGGTGTCCCCTGGTTTTGGGGTGCGGGCGGGACCCAGGCGTCCGGGGCCGGGGACCCAGGCGTCCGGGCGCCCGCAGCTGCTGCTGCCGCACACGCGGTTCACGGTGCACGTGGGGACGCTGGCGCGCAAGTTCCTGCTCAACCCGGGGGGCGTCTTCGACCAGGTACCATTTTGGGGCATTTTGGGGCATTTTGGGGGATTTCTGATGGATTTGGGGGCAGATGCGCGTGGATTTTGGGTGGATTTGGGGTCTGTTTTGGGTCCATTCCGTGTCCATTTCTCCCCATTCCGGTTGGACTTGGCTCCATTCCGGTTGGATTTGGCTCAATTCCAGGTGGATTTCTCCCCATTCCGGTTGGATTTGGCTCCATTCCGGGTCCATTTCTCCCCATTCCGGTCGGACTTGGGTCCATTCCGGGTGGATTTCTCCCCATTCTGGTTGGATTTGGGTCCATGTTGGGCTGATTTGGGTCCATTCTGGTTGGATTTGGGTCCATTCCGGGTCCATTTCTCCCCATTCCGGTCGGACTTGGCTCCATTCCGGGTGGATTTCTCCCCATTCCAGTTGGATTTGGGTCCATTCCAGTTGGATTTGGGTCCATTCCAGTTGGATTTCTCCCCATTCCGGTTGGACTTGGGTCCATTCCAGTTGGATTTCTCCCCATTCTGGGTCCATTTCTCCCCATTCCGGGTCCATTTCTCCCCATTCCGGGTCCATTTCTCCCCATTCCGGTTGGACTTGGGTCCATTCCAGTTGGATTTCTCCCCATTCTGGGTCCATTTCTCCCCATTCCGGTTGGACTTGGCTCCATTCCAGTTGGACTTGGGTCCATTCCGGGTCCTTTTCTCCCCATTCCGGGTCCTTTTCTCCCCATTCCGGTTGGACTTGGCTCCATTCCGGTCAGACTTGGCTCCATTCCGGACGGATTTCTCCCCATTCCAGTTGGATTTGGGTCCACGTTGGGCTGATTTGGGTCCATTTTGGGCCGATTTGGGTCCATTCCGGTTGGATTTGGGTCCATCTTGGGCCAATTTGGGTCCATTCCGGTCGGACTTGGGCCCACGTTGTGCCGATTTGGGTCCATTCCAGTTGGATTTGGGTCCACATTGGGTGGATTTGGGTCCACATTTGGGTCCATTCCGGTTGCATTTGGGTCAACGTTGGGCCAATTTGGGTCCACGTTGGGCCGATTTGGGTCCGTTTTGGGAGGATTTGGGTCCATTCCAGTTGGATTTGGGTCCGTTTTGGGCCGATTTGGGTCCATTTTGGGCCGATTTGGGTCCATTCCAGTTGGATTTGGGTCCGTTTTGGGCCGATTTGGGTCCGTTTTGGGCCGATTTGGGTCCATTCCAGTTGGATTTGGGTCCATTCCAGTTGGATTTGGGTCCGTTTTGGGCCGATTTGGGTCCATTCCGGTTGGATTTGGGTCCATTCCAGTTGGATTTGGGTCCGTTTTGGGCCGATTTGGGTCCGTTTTGGGCCGATTTGGGTCCATTCCGGTTGGATTTGGGTCCATTCCAGTTGGATTTGGGTCCGTTTTGGGCCGATTTGGGTCCGTTTTGGGCCGATTTGGGTCCATTCCGGTTGGATTTGGGTCCATTCCGGTTGGATTTGGGTCCATTCCGGTTGGATTTGGGTCCATTTTGGGCCGATTTGGGTCCATTTTGGGCCGATTTGGGTCCATTCCAGTTGGATTTGGGTCCATTTTGGGCCGTTTTGGGTCCATTTTGGGCCGATTTGGGTCCATTCCAGTTGGATTTGGGTCCATTTTGGGCCGTTTTGGGTCCATTTTGGGCCGATTTGGGTCCATTCCAGTTGGATTTGGGTCCGTTTGGGGCCGATTTGGGTCCATTCCGGTTGGATTTGGGTCCATTCCGGTTGGATTTGGGTCCATTCCAGTTGGATTTGGGTCCGTTTTGGGCGGATTTGGGTCCGTTTTGGGCCGATTTGGGTCCATTCCGGTTGGATTTGGGTCCATTCCGGTTGGATTTGGGTCCGTTTTGGGCCGATTCCGGTCCGTTTTGGGCGGATTTGGGTCCATTCCGGTTGGATTTGGGTCCATTCCGGTTGGATTTGGGTCCGTTTTGGGCGGATTTGGGTCCATTCCGGTTGGATTTGGGTCCATTCCAGTTGGATTTGGGTCCGTTTTGGGCCGATTCCGGTCCATTCCGGTTGGATTTGGGTCCATTCCGGTTGGATTTGGGTCCATTCCGGTTGGATTTGGGTCCGTTTTGGGCCGATTTGTGTCCATTCCAGTTGGATTTGGGTCCATTCCAGTTGGATTTGGGTCCGTTTTGGGCGGATTTGGGTCCATTCCGGTTGGATTTGGGTCCATTCCGGTTGGATTTGGGTCCATTCCAGTTGGATTCGGGTCCGTTTTGGGCCGATTTTGGGCCGTTTTGGGCCGATCCGGGTCGGTTTGTGCTGACCCCGCGTCCCGCAGGCCGTGTCCCTGGGCCGCCGGGGGCTGCTGGCGCTGCTGGCGCGGGGGCTGCGGTCGCTGCGGTACTCGGCGCTGGTGCTGCCGCGCGACCTCCGGCGCCGCCGCGTCAAAGACACCCCCGGGTACCACTTCGGGCACGACGCCGCGCAGATCTGGGCCGCCATCCGCAGGTGGGACCCAGGCGTCCGGGAGGGACCCAGGCGTCCGGGGGGACCTGGGAGTTCGGGGGGGGGGACCTGGGAGTTCGGGGGGGGGGACCCAGGAGTTCGGGGGGGGGGACCCAGGAGTTCGGGGGGGGGACCCAGGAGTTCTGGGGAGGGACCCAGGAGTTCGGGGGGGGGACCCAGGCGTTCAGGAGGGGTCATACAGGGTGAGGGGGGACCCAGGAGTTCTGGGGAGGGACCCAGGAGTTCTAGGGGGGACCTGGGAGTTTGGGGGAGGGACCCAGGAGTTCGGGGGGGGGACCCAGGAGTTCTGGGGGGGGGGACCCGGGAGTTCGGGGGGGGGACCCAGGAGTTCGGGGGGGGGGGACCCGGGAGTTCGGGGGGGGGGACCCAGGAGTTCGGGGGGGGGGACCCAGGCGTTCTGGGGGGAGGGACCCAGGAGTTCTGGGGGGAGGGACCCAGGAGTTCGGGAGGGGACCCAGGAGTTCGGGAGGGGTCACAAAGGGTGAAGGGGACCCCAGGAGTTTGAGGGGGGACCCAGGTGTTTGGGAAGGGTCAGAAAGGGTGAAGGGGGACCCAGGCGTCCGGGAGGGGACCCAGGCGTCCGGGAGAGGACCCAGGCGTCCGGGAGGGGACCCAGGAGTTCGGGAGGGGACCCAGGCGTCCGGGTGGCACCCCCCCCGTCCCCGCAGGTTCGTGCGGGGGGTCGTGTGTCACTATTACTCGTGCGACGAGGCCGTGCGGGGGGACCCCGAACTGCAGGCCTGGGTGGCCGAGATCTTCCGGCGCGGCTTCCTGGGGCGCCAGCGCTCAGGTGACCCCCCCGATGGGACCCCCCCCATTGGGACCCCCCCCCGGGACACCCCATTGGGACCTTAATTGGACCCCCCCATTGGCATCCCCCCAGGAACCCCCCATGGGACCCCCCGATGAGACCCCCCCCCCCCCCCGCATTGAGACCCCCGCCATGGGATTCCCCGCCATGGGATTCCCCGCCATGGGATTCCCCGCCATGGGATTCCCCCCGCCATGGGATTCCCCCCATGGGATTTCCCCCCCATGGACCCCAATTGGGACCTCCCCCATTGGGACCCCCTCCATGGGATGCCCCGTGCCCCCCCCCCATGGGATTCCCCCCCATTGAGACCCCCCATGGGAAGCCCCATGGGACACCCCATGACCCCCCCATGGGATTCCCCTCCATTGGGGCCCCCCCTCCATTGGGACCCCCCCATTGGGACCCCCAGGAACCCCCCATGGGACACCCTGTGACCCCCCCCTCATTGGGACCCCCCCTCATTGGGACCCCCAGGTACCCCCCATGAGAACCCCATGATCCCCTTGTGACCCCCTTGTGACCCCCATGTGAACCCCCATGAGACCCCCATGGGACCCCCATGGGACTCCCCATGACCCCTGTGGGACCCCTATGGGACCCCCTATGGGACCCCATGGACCCCCCCCCCCCCGGGATCCCCCCATGTGACCCCCCGTGACCCCCCAGGTGTCCCCTCGGCGCTCACGTCCGTCCCCCAACTCGTCACCTTCGTCACCACCATCATCTACACCTGCTCAGCGCATCACGCGGCCACCAACAGCGGCCAGGTCAGCCCGGACGCCTGGGTCCCCCCCCCCGAACTCCTGGGTCCCCTCCCGGACGCCTGGGTCCCCTCCCCGAACTCCTGGGTCCCCCTCCCCGAACTCCTGGGTCCCCCTCCCCGAACTCCTGGGTCCCCCTTCACTCTTTGTGACTCCCCCGAACTCCTGGGTCCCCTTCCCGAACTCCTGGGTCCCCCTCCCGAACTCCTGGGTCCCCCTTCACTCTTTCTGACTGCCCTGGACTCTTGGGTCCCCCCCCGGATGCCTGGGTCCCTCCCCTGAACTCCTGGGTCCCCCCTAAAACTCCTTGGTCCATTCCCGAACTCCTGGGTCCCCCCCCGCCCCGAACTCCTGGGTCCTTCCCCGAACTCCTGGGTCCTTCCCCGAACTCTTGGGTCCCCCCCCTTCCCGAACTCCTGGGTCCCTTCCCGAACTCCTGGGTCCCTTCCCGAACTCCTGGGTCCCTTCCCGCACTCCTGGGTCCCTTCCCGCACTCCTGGGTCCCTCCCCGAACTCCTGGGTCCCTCCTGAACTCCTGGGTCCCCCTTCACTCTTTGTGGCCCCCCCGAACTCCTGGGTTCCCCCCCCGAACTCCTGGGTCCCCGCGGTGTCTGGGGGGGTCCCCGTTGTGACCGGTGTCCCCGTTGTGTCCCCAGTTTGAACTGGGCTTCCCCCCCAACATGCCCCCGGTGCTGCGCGCCCCTCCCCCGCGCAGCAAGGCCCCGGTGGGGGAGGGGGAGCTGCTGGAGACCCTCCCCCCCATGGACGCGGCCGCGCGGGTGCTGGCCGTGCTGTGGGTGCTGAGGAACGAGCCCCTGGACATGGTGAGACCCCTCCCCCACCCGCCCCTCCCCCATCCCACCCAACCCCCCCCCAGCCCTGACCCCCCCAACCCTGACCCCCCCAACCCTGACCCCCCCAACCCTGACC
>NW_028117264.1:0-24034 GCF_964273445.1 Streptopelia decaocto | reverse complement strand
GAAGAATTGAGACAAAAATTGGAAAATTTTGAAGGGACTTTGAAAAAATTTCAACTGGAATTTTAGCAATTTTTTGACGTGAAATTGTAAACATGTGGACATGGATTTTGAAAATTCTAGAGAGAATTTTAAAAGCTTCAAGAGAATTTCAACAATTTTGAGAGGGATTTGAAAAGTTTCAATGGGAATGGGAAGAATTGGGACAAAAATTGGAAAATTTTTAAGGGACTTTGAAAAAATTTCAACTGGAATTTTAGCAATTTTTTGACGTGAAATTGTAAACATGTGGACATGGATTTTGAAAATTCTAGAGAGAATTTTAAAAGCTTCAAGAGAATTTCAACAATTTTGAGAGGGATTTGAAAAGTTTCAATGGGAATGGGAAGAATTGGGACAAAAATTGGAAAATTTTTAAGGGACTTTGAAAAAATTTCAACTGGAATTTTAGCAATTTTTTTATGTGAAATTGTAAACATGTGGACATGGATTTTGAAAATTCTAGAGAGAATTTTAAAAGCTTCAACAGAATTTCTACAATTTTGAGAGGGATTTGAAAAGTTTCAATGGGAATGGGAAGAATTGGGACAAAAATGGGAAAATTTTTAAGGGACTTTGAAAAAATTTCAACTGGAATTTTAGCATTTTTTTTACATGAAATTGTAAACATGTGGACATGGATTTTGAAAATTCTAGAGAGAATTTTAAAAGATTCAACATAATTTCAACAATTTTGAGAGGGATTTGAAAAGTTTCAATGGGAATGGGAAGAATTGGGACAAAAATTGGAAAATTTTTAAGGGACTTTGAAAAAATTTCAACTGGAATTTTAGCAATTTTTTTTACATGAAATTGTAAACATGTGGACATGGATTTTGAAAATTCTAGAGAGAATTTTAAAAGCTTCAACAGAATTTCAACAATTTTGAGAGGGATTTGAAAAGTTTCAATGGGAATGGGAAGAATTGGGACAAAAATTGGAAAATTTTTAAGGGACTTTGAAAAAATTTCAACTGGAATTTTAGCCATTTTTTGACGTGAAATTGTAAACATGTGGACATGGATTTTGAAAATTCTAGAGAGAATTTTAAAAGCTTTAACAGAATTTCTACAATTTTTGAGAGGGATTTGAAAAGTTTCAATGGGAATGGGAAGAATTGGGACAAAAATTGGAAAATTTTTAAGGGACTTTGAAAAAATTTCAACTGGAATTTTAGCCATTTTTGACGTGAAATTGTAAACATGTGGCCATGGATTTTGAAAATTCTAGAGAGAATTTTAAAAGCTTCAACAGAATTTCAACACTTTTGAGAGGGATTTGAAAAGTTTCCATAGGAATGGGAAGAATTGGGACAAAAATTGGAAAAATTTTTAAGGGACTTTGAAAAAATTTCAACTGGAATTTTAGCAATTTTTTTACGTGAAATTGTGAACATGTGGCCATGGATTTTGAAAATTCTAGAGAGGAATTTTAAAAGCTTCAACAGAATTTCAACAATTTTGAGAGGGATTTGAAAAGTTTCAATGGGAATGGGAAGAATTGGGACAAAAATTGGAAATTTTTAAAGGACTTTGAAAAAATTTCAACTGGAATTTTAGCAATTTTTTACTTGAAATTGTAAACATGTGGCCATGGATTTTGAAAATTCTAGAGAGAATTTTAAAAGCTTCAAGAGAATTTCCACAATTTTGAGAGGGATTTGAAAAGTTTCCATGGGAATGGGAAGAATTGGGACAAAAATTGGAAAATTTTTAAGGGACTTTGAAAAAATTTCAACTGGAATTTTAGCAATATTTTTACGTGAAATTGTGAACATGTGGACATGGATTTTGAAAATTCTAGAGAGAATTTTTAAAAGCTTCAAGAGAATTTCAACAATTTTGAGAGGGATTTGAAAAGTTTCAATGGGAATGGGAAGAATTGGGACAAAAATTGGAAAATTTTTAAGGGACTTTGAAAAAATTTCAACTGGAATTTTAGCCATTTTTTTACGTGAAATTGTAAACATGTGGACATCGATTTTGAAAATTCTAGAGAGAATTTTAAAAGATTCAACAGAATTTCAACAATTTTGAGAGGGATTTGAAAGTTTCAATGGGAATGGGAAGAATTGGGACAAAAATTGGAAAATTTTTAAGGGACTTTGAAAAAATTTCAACTGGAATTTTAGCCATTTTTTTACGTGAAATTGTAAACATGTGGACATCGATTTTGAAAATTCTAGAGAGAATTTTAAAAGATTCAACAGAATTTCAACAATTTTGAGAGGGATTTGAAAAGTTTCAATGGGAATGGGAAGAATTGGGACAAAAATTGGAAAATTTTTAAGGGACTTTGAAAAAATTTCAACTGGAATTTTAGCAATTTTTTGACATGAAATTGTAAACATGTGGACATGGATTTTGAAAATTCTAGAGAGAATTTTAAAAGCTTCAAGAGAATTTCAACAATTTTGAGAGGGATTTGAAAAGTTTCAATGGGAATGGGAAGAATTGGGACAAAAATTGGAAAATTTTTAAGGGACTTTGAAAAAATTTCAACTGGAATTTTAGCAATTTTTTGACGTGAAATTGTAAACATGTGGCCATGGATTTTGAAAATTCTAGAGAGAATTTTAAAAGCTTCAAGAGAATTTCAACAATTTTGAGAGGGATTTGAAAAGTTTCCATGGGAATGGGAAGAATTGGGACAAAAATTGGAAAATTTTTAAGGGACTTTGAAAAAATTTCAACTGGAATTTTAGCAATTTTTTTACGTGAAATTGTGAACATGTGGACATGGATTTTGAAAATTCTAGAGAGAATTTTAAAAGCTTCAACAGAATTTCAACAATTTTGAGAGGGATTTGAAAAGTTTCAATGGGAATGGGAAGAATTGGGACAAAAATTGGAAAATTTTTAAAGGACTTTGAAAAAATTTCAACTGGAATTTTAGCAATTTTTTTACGTGAAATTGTAAACATGTGGACATGGATTTTGAAAATTCTAGAGAGAATTTTAAAAGCTTCAAGAGAATTTCAACAATTTTGAGAGGGATTTGAAAAGTTTCAATGGGAATGGGAAGAATTGGGACAAAAATTGGAAAATTTTTAAGGGACTTTGAAAAAATTCAACTGGAATTTTAGCCATTTTTTTACGTGAAATTGTAAACATGTGGACATGGATTTTGAAAATTCTAGAGAGAATTTTAAAAGCGTCAACAGAATTTCAACAATTTTGAGAGGGATTTGAAAAGTTTCAATGGGAATGGGAAGAATTGGGACAAAAATTGGAAAATTTTTAAGGGACTTTGAAAAAATTTCAACTGGAATTTTAGCAATTTTTTTACATGAATTGTAAACATGTGGACATGGATTTTGAAAATTCTAGAGAGAATTTTAAAAGCTTCAAGAGAATTTCAACAATTTTGAGAGGGATTTGAAAAGTTTCAATGGGAATGGGAAGAATTGGGACAAAAATTGGAAAATTTTTAAGGGACTTTGAAAAAATTTCAACTGGAATTTTAGCAATTTTTTGACGTGAAATTGTAAACATGTGGACATGGATTTTGAAAATGAGAGAATTTTCAAAAGCTTCAAGAGAATTTCAACAATTTTGAGAGGGATTTGAAAAGTTTCAATGGGAATGGGAAGAATTGGGACAAAAATTGGAAAATTTTTAAGGGACTTTGAAAAAATTTCAACTGGAATTTTAGCATTTTTTTACGTGAAATTGTAAACATGTGGACATGGATTTTGAAAATTCTAGAGAGAATTTTAAAAGCTTCAAGAGAATTTCAACAATTTTGAGAGGGATTTGAAAAGTTTCAATGGGAATGGGAAGAATTGGGACAAAAATTGGAAAATTGTTAAGGGACTTTGAAAAAATTTCAACTGGAATTTTAGCCATTATTTGACGTGAAATTGTAAACATGTGGACATGGATTTTGAAAATTCTAGAGAGAATTTTAAAAGCTTCAAGAGAATTTCAACAATTTTGAGAGGGATTTGAAAAGTTTCAATGGGAATGGGAAGAATTGGGACAAAAATTGGAAAATTTTTAAGGGACTTTGAAAAAATTTCAACTGGAATTTTAGCATTTTTTTTACATGAAATTGTAAACATGTGGACATGGATTTTGAAAATTCTAGAGAGAATTTTAAAAGCTTCAACAGAATTTCAACAATTTTGAGAGGGATTTGGAAAGTTTCAATGGGAATGGGAAGAATTGGGACAAAAATTGGAAAATTTTTAAGGGACTTTGAAAAAATTTCAACTGGAATTTTAGCAATTTTTTGACATGAAATTGTAACATGTGGACATGGATTTTGAAAATTCTAGAGAGAATTTTAAAAGCTTCAACAGAATTTCAACAATTTTGAGAGGGATTTGAAAAGTTTCAATGGGAATGGGAAGAATTGGGACAAAAATTGGAAAACTTTTAAGGGACTTTGAAAAAATTTCAACTGGAATTTTAGCAATTTTTTTATGTGAAAATTGTGAACATGTGGCCATGGATTTTGAAAATTCTAGAGAGAATTTTAAAAGCTTCAAGAGAATTTCAACAATTTTGAGAGGGATTTGAAAAGTTTCAATGGGAATGGGAAGAATTGGGACAAAAATTGGAAAATTTTTAAGGGACTTTGAAAAAATTTCAACTGGAATTTTAGCCATTTTTTGACGTGAAATTGTGAACATGTGGACATGGATTTTGAAAATTCTAGAGAGAATTTTAAAAGCTTCAAGAGAATTTCAACAATTTTGAGAGGGATTTGAAAAGTTTCCATGGGAATGGGAAGAATTGGGACAAAAATTGGAAAATTTTAAGGGACTTTGAAAAAATTTCAACTGGAATTTTAGCAATTTTTTTACGTGAAATTGTGAACATGTGGACATGGATTTTGAAAATTCTAGAGAGAATTTTAAAAGTTTCACAGAATTTCAACAATTTTGAGAGGGATTTGAAAAGTTTCAATGGGAATGGGAAGAATTGGGACAAAAATTGGAAAATTTTTAAAGGACTTTGAAAAAATTTCAACTGGAATTTTAGCAATTTTTTGACGTGAAATTGTAAACATGTGGACATGGATTTTGAAAATTCTAGAGAGATTTTTAAAAGCTTCAACAGAATTTCAACAATTTTGAGAGGGATTTGAAAAGTTTCAATGGGAATGGGAAGAATTGGGACAAAAATTGGAAAATTTTTAAGGGACTTTGAAAAAAATTTCAACTGGAATTTTAGCCATTTTTTGACGTGAAATTGTAAACATGTGGCCATGGATTTTGAAAATTCTAGAGAGAATTTTAAAAGCTTCAAGAGAATTTCAACAATTTTGAGAGGGATTTGAAAAGTTTCCATGGGAATGGGAAGAATTGGGACAAAAATTGGAAAATTTTTAAGGGACTTTGAAAAATTTCAACTGGAATTTTAGTAATTTTTTGACGTGAAATTGTAAACATGTGGACATGGATTTTGAAAATTCTAGAGAGAATTTTAAAAGCTTCAAGAGAATTTCAACAATTTTGAGAGGGATTTGAAAAGTTTCAATGGGAATGGGAAGAATTGGGACAAAAATTGGAAAATTTTTAAGGGACTTTTGAAAAAATTTCAACTGGAATTTTAGCAATTTTTTGACGTGAAATTGTAAACATGTGGCCATGGATTTTGAAATTCTAGAGAGAATTTAAAAGCTTCAAGAGAATTTCAACAATTTTGAGAGGGATTTGAAAAGTTTCAATGGGAATGGGAAGAATTGGGACAAAAATTGGAAAATTGTTAAGGGACTTTGAAAAAATTTCAACTGGAATTTTAGCCATTATTTGACGTGAAATTGTAAACATGTGGACATGGATTTTGAAAATTCTAGAGAGAATTTTAAAAGCTTCAACAGAATTTCAACAATTTTGAGAGGGATTTGAAAAGTTTCAATGGGAATGGGAAGATTGGGACAAAAATTGGAAAATTTTTAAGGGACTTTGAAAAAATTTCAACTGGAATTTTAGCATTTTTTTTTACATGAAATTGTAAACATGTGGACATGGATTTTGAAAATTCTAGAGAGAATTTTAAAAGCTTCAACAGAATTTCAACAATTTTGAGAGGGATTTGAAAAGTTTCAATGGGAATGGGAAGAATTGGGACAAAAATTGGAAAATTTTTAAGGGACTTTGAAAAAATTTCAACTGGAATTTTAGCAATTTTTTGACATGAAATTGTAAACATGTGGACATGGATTTTGAAAATTCTAGAGAGAATTTTAAAAGCTTCAACAGAATTTCAACAATTTTGAGAGGGATTTGAAAAGTTTCAATGGGAATGGGAAGAATTGGGACAAAAATTGGAAAACTTTTAAGGGACTTTGAAAAAATTTCAACTGGAATTTTAGCAATTTTTTTATGTGAAATTGTGAACATGTGGCCATGGATTTTGAAAATTCTAGAGAGAATTTTAAAAGCTTCAAGAGAATTTCAACAATTTTGAGAGGGATTTGAAAAGTTTCAATGGGAATGGGAAGAATTGGGACAAAAATTGGAAAATTTTTAAGGGACTTTGAAAAAATTTCAACTGGAATTTTAGCCATTTTTTGACGTGAAATTGTGAACATGTGGACATGATTTTGAAAATTCTAGAGAGAATTTTAAAAGCTTCAAGAGAATTTCAACAATTTTGAGAGGGATTTGAAAAGTTTCCATGGGAATGGGAAGAATTGGGACAAAAATTGGAAAATTTTTAAGGGACTTTGAAAAAATTTCAACTGGAATTTTAGCAATTTTTTTACGTGAAATTGTGAACATGTGGACATGGATTTTGAAAATTCTAGAGAGAATTTTAAAAGTTTCAACAGAATTTCAACAATTTTGAGAGGGATTTGAAAAGTTTCAATGGGAATGGGAAGAATTGGGACAAAAATTGGAAAATTTTTAAAGGACTTTGAAAAAATTTCAACTGAATTTTAGCAATTTTTTGACGTGAAATTGTAAACATGTGGACATGGATTTTGAAAATTCTAGAGAGATTTTTAAAAGCTTCAACAGAATTTCAACAATTTTGAGAGGGATTTGAAAAGTTTCAATGGGAATGGGAAGAATTGGGACAAAAATTGGAAAATTTTTAAGGGACTTTGAAAAAATTTCAACTGGAATTTTAGCCATTTTTTGACGTGAAATTGTAAACATGTGGCCATGGATTTTGAAAATTCTAGAGAGAATTTTAAAAGCTTCAAGAGAATTTCAACAATTTTGAGAGGGATTTGAAAAGTTTCCATGGGAATGGGAAGAATTGGGACAAAAATTGGAAAATTTTTAAGGGACTTTGAAAAAATTTCAACTGGAATTTTAGTAATTTTTTGACGTGAAATTGTAAACATGTGGACATGGATTTTGAAAATTCTAGAGAGAATTTTAAAAGCTTCAAGAGAATTTCAACAATTTTGAGAGGGATTTGAAAAGTTTCAATGGGAATGGGAAGAATTGGACAAAAATTGGAAATTTTTAAGGGACTTTGAAAAAATTTCAACTGGAATTTTAGCAATTTTTTGACGTGAAATTGTAAACATGTGGCCATGGATTTTGAAAATTCTAGAGAGAATTTTAAAGCTTCAAGAGAATTTCAACAATTTTGAGAGGGATTTGAAAAGTTTCAATGGGAATGGGAAGAATTGGGACAAAAATTGGAAAATTGTTAAGGGACTTTGAAAAAATTTCAACTGGAATTTTAGCCATTTTGTTACGTGAAATTGTAAACATGTGGACATGGATTTTGAAAATTCTAGAGAGAATTTTAAAAGCTTCAACAGAATTTCAACAATTTTGAGAGGGATTTGAAAAGTTTCAATGGGAATGGGAAGAATTGGGACAAAAATTGGAAAATTTTTAAGGGACTTTGAAAAAATTTCAACTGGAATTTTAGCAATTTTTTTATGTGAAATTGTAAACATGTGGACATGGATTTTGAAAATTCTAGAGAGAATTTTAAAAGCTTTAACAGAATTTCTACAATTTTGAGAGGGATTTGAAAAGTTTCAATGGGAATGGGAAGAATTGGGACAAAAATTGGAAAATTTTTAAGGGACTTTGAAAAAATTTCAACTGGAATTTTAGCATTTTTTTTACATGAAATTGTAAACATGTGGACATGGATTTTGAAAATTCTAGAGAGAATTTTAAAAGATTCAACAGAATTTCAACAATTGGAGAGGGATTTGAAAAGTTTCAATGGGAATGGGAAGAATTGGGACAAAAATTGGAAAATTTTTAAGGGACTTTGAAAAAATTTCAACTGGAATTTTAGCAATTTTTTTACGTGAAATTGTAAACATGTGGACATGGATTTTGAAAATTCTAGAGAGAATTTTAAAAGCTTTAACAGAATTTCTACAATTTTGAGAGAGATTTGAAAAGTTTCAATGGGAATGGGAAGAATTGGACAAAAATTGGAAAATTTTGAAGGGACTTTGAAAAATTTCAACTGGAATTTTAGCAATTTTTTGACGTGAAATTGTAAACATGTGGACATGGATTTTGAAAATTCTAGAGAAATTTTAAAAGCTTCAACAGAATTTCAACACTTTTGAGAGGGATTTGAAAAGTTTCCATGGGAATGGGAAGAATTGGGACAAAAATTGGAAATTTTTAAGGGACTTTGAAAAATTTCAACTGGAATTTTAGCAATTTTTTTACGTGAAATTGTGAACATGTGGCCATGGATTTTGAAAATTCTAGAGAGAATTTTAAAAGCTTCCACAGAATTTCAACAATTTTGAGAGGGATTTGAAAAGTTTCAATGGGAATGGGAAGAATTGGGACAAAAATTGGAAAATTTTTAAAGGACTTTGAAAAAATTTCAACTGGAATTTTTAGCAATTTTTTTACGTGAAATTGTAAACATGTGGACGTGGATTTTGAAAATTCTAGAGAGAATTTTAAAAGCTTCAAGAGAATTTCAACAATTTTGAGAGGGATTTGAAAAGTTTCCATGGGAATGGGAAGAATTGGGACAAAAATTGGAAATTTTTAAGGGACTTTGAAAAAATTTCAACTGGAATTTTAGCAATATTTTTACGTGAAATTGTAAACATGTGGCCATGGATTTTGAAAATTCTAGAGAGAATTTTAAAAGATTCAACAGAATTTCAACAATTTTGAGAGGGATTTGAAAAGTTTCAATGGGAATGGGAAGAATTGGGACAAAAATTGGAAAATTTTTAAGGGACTTTGAAAAATTTCAACTGGAATTTTAGCCATTTTTTGACGTGAAATTGTAAACATGTGGACATGGATTTTGAAAATTCTAGAGAGAATTTTAAAAGCTTCAACAGAATTTCAACAATTTTGAGAGGGATTTGAAAAGTTTCAATGGGAATGGGGAAGAATTGGGACAAAAATTGGAAAATTTTTAAGGGACTTTGAAAAAATTTCAACTGGAATTTTAGCAATTTTTTTACATGAAATTGTAAACATGTGGACATGGATTTTGAAAATTCTAGAGAGAATTTTAAAAGCTTCAAGAGAATTTCAACAATTTTGAGAGGGATTTGAAAAGTTTCAATGGGAATGGGAAGAATTGGGACAAAAATTGGAAAATTTTGAAGGGACTTTGAAAAAATTTCAACTGGAATTTTAGCCATTTTTTTGACGTGAAATTGTAAACATGTGGCCATGGATTTTGAAAATTCTAGAGAGAATTTTAAAAGCTTCAAGAGAATTTCAACAATTTTGAGAGGGATTTGAAAAGTTTCAATGGGAATGGGAAGAATTGGGACAAAAATTGGAAAACTTTTAAGGGACTTTGAAAAAATTTCAACTGGAATTTTAGCAATTTTTTTACGTGAAATTGTAAACATGTGGACATGGATTTTGAAAATTCTAGAGAGAATTTTAAAAGCTTCAAGAGAATTTCAACAATTTTTGAGAGGGATTTGAAAAGTTTCAATGGGAATGGAAGAATTGGGACAAAAATTGGAAAATTTTTAAGGGACTTTGAAAAAATTTCAACTGGAATTTTAGCAATTTTTTGACGTGAAATTGTAAACATGTGGACATGGATTTTGAAAATTCTAGAGAGAATTATAAAAGCTTCAACAGAATTTCAACAATTTTGAGAGGGATTTGAAAAGTTTCAATGGGAATGGGAAGAATTGGGACAAAAATTGGAAAATTTTTAAAGGACTTTGAAAAAATTTCAACTGGAATTTTAGCATTTTTTTTACGTGAAATTGTAAACATGTGGACATGGATTTTGAAAATTCTAGAGAGAATTTTAAAAAGCTTCAAGAGAATTTCAACAATTTTGAGAGGGATTTGAAAAGTTTCAATGGGAATGGGAAGAATTGGGACAAAAATGGGAAAATTTTTAAGGGACTTTGAAAAATTTCAACTGGAATTTTAGCAATTTTGTTACGTGAAATTGTAAACATGTGGACATGGATTTTGAAAATTCTAGAGAGAATTTTAAAAGCTTCAAGAGAATTTCAACAATTTTGAGAGGGATTTGAAAAGTTTCAATGGGAATGGGAAGAATTGGGACAAAAATTGGAAAATTTTTAAGGGACTTTGAAAAAATTTCAACTGGAATTTTAGCAATTTTTTGACGTGAAATTGTAAACATGTGGACATGGATTTTGAAAATTCTAGAGAGAATTTTAAAAGCTTCAAGAGAATTTCAACAATTTTGAGAGGGATTTGAAAAGTTTCAATGGGAATGGGAAGAATTGGGACAAAAATTGGAAAATTTTAAGGGACTTTGAAAAAATTTCAACTGGAATTTTAGCCATTTTTTGACGTGAAATTGTGAACATGTGGACATGGATTTTGAAAATTCTAGAGAGAATTTTAAAAGCTTCAAGAGAATTTCAACAATTTTGAGAGGGATTTGAAAAGTTTCAATGGGAATGGGAAGAATTGGGACAAAAATTGGAAAATTTTTAAGGGACTTTGAAAAAATTTCAACTGGAATTTTAGCAATTTTTTTACGTGAAATTGTGAACATGTGGACATGGATTTTGAAAATTCTAGAGAGAATTTTAAAAGCTTCAACAGAATTTCAACAATTTTGAGAGGGATTTGAAAAGTTTCAATGGAATGGGAAGAATTGGGACAAAAATTGGAAAATTTTTAAAGGACTTTGAAAAAATTTCAGCTGGAATTTTAGCAATTTTTTTACGTGAAATTGTAAACATGTGGCCATGGATTTTGAAAATTCTAGAGAGAATTTTAAAAGCTTCAAGAGAATTTCAACAATTTTGAGAGGGATTTGAAAAGTTTCCATGGGAATGGGAAGAATTGGGACAAAAATTGGAAAATTTTTAAGGGACTTTGAAAAAATTTCAACTGGAATTTTAGCCATTTTTTGACGTGAAATTGTGAACATGTGGACATGGATTTTGAAAATTCTAGAGAGAATTTTAAAAGCTTCAACAGAATTTCAACAATTTTGAGAGGGATTTGAAAAGTTTCAATGGGAATGGGAAGAATTGGGACAAAAATTGGAAAATTTTTAAAGGACTTTGAAAAAATTTCAACTGGAATTTTAGCAATTTTTTTTACGTGAAATTGTAAACATGTGGACATGGATTTTGAAAATTCTAGAGAGAATTTTAAAAGCTTCAAGAGAATTTCAACAATTTTGAGAGGGGATTTGAAAAGTTTCAATGGGAATGGGAAGAATTGGGACAAAAATTGGAAAATTTTTAAGGGACTTTGAAAAAATTTCAACTGGAATTTTAGCCATTTTTTGACGTGAAATTGTAAACATGTGGCCATGGATTTTGAAAATTCTAGAGAGAATTTTAAAAGCTTCAACAGAATTTCAACAATTTTGAGAGGGATTTGAAAAGTTTCAATGGGAATGGGAAGAATTGGGACAAAAATTGGAAAATTTTTAAGGGACTTTGAAAAAATTTCAACTGGAATTTTAGCAATTTTTTTACATGAAATTGTAAACATGTGGACATGGATTTTGAAAATTCTAGAGAGAATTTTAAAAGCTTCAAGAGAATTTCAACAATTTTGAGAGGGATTTGAAAAGTTTCAATGGGAATGGGAAGAATTGGGACAAAAATTGGAAAATTTTTAAGGGACTTTGAAAAAATTTCAACTGGAATTTTAGCAATTTTTTTACGTGAAATTGTAAACATGTGGACATGGATTTTGAAAATTCTAGAGAGAATTTTAAAAGCTTCAACAGAATTTCAACAATTTTGAGAGGGATTTGAAAAGTTTCAATGGGAATGGGAAGAATTGGGACAAAAATTGGAAAATTTTTAAGGGACTTTGAAAAAATTTCAACTGGAATTTTAGCAATTTTTTGACGTGAAATTGTAAACATGTGGACATGGATTTTGAAAATTCTAGAGAGAATTTTAAAAGCTTCAAGAGAATTTCAACAATTTTGAGAGGGATTTGAAAAGTTTCAATGGGAATGGGAAGAATTGGGACAAAAATTGGAAAATTTTTAAGGGACTTTGAAAAAATTTCAACTGGAATTTTAGCCATTTTTTGACGTGAAATTGTGAACATGTGGACATGGATTTTGAAAATTCTAGAGAGAATTTTAAAAGCTTCAAGAGAATTTCAACAATTTTGAGAGGGATTTGAAAAGTTTCAATGGGAATGGGAAGAATTGGGACAAAAATTGGAAAATTTTTAAGGGACTTTGAAAAAATTTCAACTGGAATTTTAGCAATTTTTTTACGTGAAATTGTGAACATGTGGACATGGATTTTGAAAATTCTAGAGAGAATTTTAAAAGCTTCAACAGAATTTCAACAATTTTGAGAGGGATTTGAAAAGTTTCAATGGGAATGGGAAGAATTGGGACAAAAATTGGAAAATTTTTAAAGGACTTTGAAAAAATTTCAGCTGGAATTTTAGCAATTTTTTTACGTGAAATTGTAAACATGTGGCCATGGATTTTGAAAATTCTAGAGAGAATTTTAAAAGCTTCAAGAGAATTTCAACAATTTTGAGAGGGATTTGAAAAGTTTCCATGGGAATGGGAAGAATTGGGACAAAAATTGGAAAATTTTTAAGGGACTTTGAAAAAATTTCAACTGGAATTTTAGCCATTTTTTGACGTGAAATTGTGAACATGTGGACATGGATTTTGAAAATTCTAGAGAGAATTTTAAAAGCTTCAAGAGAATTTCAACAATTTTGAGAGGGATTTGAAAAGTTTCAATGGGAATGGGAAGAATTGGGACAAAAATTGGAAAATTTTTAAAGGACTTTGAAAAAATTTCAACTGGAATTTTAGCAATTTTTTTACGTGAAATTGTAAACATGTGGACATGGATTTTGAAAATTCTAGAGAGAATTTTAAAAGCTTCAAGAGAATTTCAACAATTTTGAGAGGGATTTGAAAAGTTTCAATGGGAATGGGAAGAATTGGGACAAAAATTGGAAAATTTTTAAGGGACTTTGAAAAAATTTCAACTGGAATTTTAGCCATTTTTTGACGTGAAATTGTAAACATGTGGCCATGGATTTTGAAAATTCTAGAGAGAATTTTAAAAGCTTCAACAGAATTTCAACAATTTTGAGAGGGATTTGAAAAGTTTCAATGGGAATGGGAAGAATTGGGACAAAAATTGGAAAATTTTTAAGGGACTTTGAAAAAATTTCAACTGGAATTTTAGCAATTTTTTTACATGAAATTGTAAACATGTGGACATGGATTTTGAAAATTCTAGAGAGAATTTTAAAAGCTTCAAGAGAATTTCAACAATTTTGAGAGGG
This sequence comes from Streptopelia decaocto, assembly GCF_964273445.1. Classification (NCBI taxonomy): domain Eukaryota; kingdom Metazoa; phylum Chordata; class Aves; order Columbiformes; family Columbidae; genus Streptopelia; species Streptopelia decaocto. Next base: position 10,325 of record NW_028117264.1, on the reverse strand, counting down.
ATTTGAAAAGTTTCAATGGGAATGGGAAGAATTGGGACAAAAATTGGAAAATTTTTAAGGGACTTTGAAAAAATTTCAACTGGAATTTTAGCAATTTTTTTACGTGAAATTGTAAACATGTGGACATGGATTTTGAAAATTCTAGAGAGAATTTTAAAAGCTTCAACAGAATTTCAACAATTTTGAGAGGGATTTGAAAAGTTTCAATGGGAATGGGAAGAATTGGGACAAAAATTGGAAAATTTTTAAGGGACTTTGAAAAAATTTCAACTGGAATTTTAGCATTTTTTTACGTGAAATTGTAAACATGTGGACATGGATTTTGAAAATTCTAGAGAGAATTTTAAAAGCTTCAAGAGAATTTCAACAATTTTGAGAGGGATTTGAAAAGTTTCAATGGGAATGGGAAGAATTGGGACAAAAATTGGAAAATTTTTAAGGGACTTTGAAAAAATTTCAACTGGAATTTTAGCAATTTTTTTACGTGAAATTGTAAACATGTGGACATGGATTTTGAAAATTCTAGAGAGAATTTTAAAAGCTTTAACAGAATTTCTACAATTTTGAGAGGGATTTGAAAAGTTTCAATGGGAATGGGAAGAATTGGGACAAAAATTGGAAAATTTTTAAGGGACTTTGAAAAAATTTCAACTGGAATTTTAGCATTTTTTTACATGAAATTGTAAGCGTGTGGACATGGATTTTGAAAATTCTAGAGAGAATTTTAAAAGCTTCAAGAGAATGTCAACAATTTTGAGAGGGATTTGAAAAGTTTCAATGGGAATGGGAAGAATTGGGACAAAAATTGGAAAATTTTTAAGGGACTTTGAAAAAATTTCAACTGGAATTTTAGCAATTTTTTGACATGAAATTGTAAACATGTGGACATGGATTTTGAAAATTCTAGAGAGAATTTTAAAAGCTTCAAGAGAATTTCAACAATTTTGAGAGGGATTTGAAAAGTTTCAATGGGAATGGGAAGAATTGGGACAAAAATTGGAAAATTTTTAAGGGACTTTGAAAAAATTTCAACTGGAATTTTAGCAATTTTTTGACGTGAAATTGTAAACATGTGGACATGGATTTTGAAATTCTAGAGAGAATTTTAAAAGCTTCAAGAGAATTTCAACACTTTTGAGAGGGATTTGAAAAGTTTCAATGGGAATGGGAAGAATTGGGACAAAAATTGGAAAATTTTTAAGGGACTTTGAAAAAATTTCAACTGGAATTTTAGCCATTTTTTGACGTGAAATTGTGAACATGTGGACATGGATTTTGAAAATTCTAGAGAGAATTTTAAAAGCTTCAAGAGAATTTCAACAATTTTGAGAGGGATTTGAAAAGTTTCCATGGGAATGGGAAGAATTGGGACAAAAATTGGAAAATTTTTAAGGGACTTTGAAAAAATTTCAACTGGAATTTTAGCAATTTTTTTACGTGAAATTGTGAACATGTGGACATGGATTTTGAAAATTCTAGAGAGAATTTTAAAAGTTTCAAGAGAATTTCAACAATTTTGAGAGGGATTTGAAAAGTTTCCATGGGAATGGGAAGAATTCGGACAAAAATTGGAAAATTTTTAAGGGACTTTGAAAAAATTTCAACTGGAATTTTAGCAATTTTTTGACGTGAAATTGTAAACATGTGGACATGGATTTTGAAAATTCTAGAGAGATTTTTAAAAGCTTCAACAGAATTTCAACAATTTTGAGAGGGATTTGAAAAGTTTCAATGGGAATGGGAAGAATTGGGACAAAAATTGGAAAATTTTTAAGGGACTTTGAAAAAATTTCAACTGGAATTTTAGCCATTTTTTGACGTGAAATTGTAAACATGTGGCCATGGATTTTGAAAATTCTAGAGAGAATTTTAAAAGCTTCAAGAGAATTTCAACAATTTTGAGAGGGATTTGAAAAGTTTCCATGGGAATGGGAAGAATTGGGACAAAAATTGGAAAATTTTTAAGGGACCTTGAAAAAATTTCAACTGGAATTTTAGCCATTTTTTTACGTGAAATTGTGAGCATGTGGACATGGATTTTGAAAATTCTAGAGAGAATTTTAAAAGCTTCAAGAGAATTTCAACAATTTTGAGAGGGATTTGAAAAGTTTCAATGGGAATGGGAAGAATTGGGACAAAAATTGGAAAATTGTTAAGGGACTTTGAAAAAATTTCAACTGGAATTTTAGCCATTTTTTGACGTGAAATTGTAAACATGTGGCCATGGATTTTGAAAATTCTAGAGAGAATTTTAAAAGCTTCAAGAGAATTTCAACAATTTTGAGAGGGATTTGAAAAGTTTCAATGGGAATGGGAAGAATTGGGACAAAAATTGGAAAATTGTTAAGGGACTTTGAAAAAATTTCAACTGGAATTTTAGCCATTTTGTTACGTGAAATTGTAAACATGTGGCCATGGATTTTGAAAATTCTAGAGAGAATTTTAAAAGCTTCAAGAGAATTTCAACAATTTTGAGAGGGATTTGAAAAGTTTCAATGGGAATGGGAAGAATTGGGACAAAAATTGGAAAATTTTTAAGGGACTTTGAAAAAATTTCAACTGGAATTTTAGCCATTTTTTGACGTGAAATTGTAAACATGTGGACATGGATTTTGAAAATTCTAGAGAGAATTTTAAAAGCTTCAACAGAATTTCAACAATTTTGAGAGGGATTTGAAAAGTTTCAATGGGAATGGGAAGAATTGGGACAAAAATTGGAAAACTTTTAAGGGACTTTGAAAAAATTTCAACTGGAATTTTAGCAATTTTTTGACGTGAAATTGTAAACATGTGGACATGGATTTTGAAAATTCTAGAGAGAATTTTAAAAGCTTCAAGAGAATTTCAACAATTTTGAGAGGGATTTGAAAAGTTTCAATGGGAATGGGAAGAATTGAGACAAAAATTGGAAAATTTTTAAGGGACTTTGAAAAAATTTCAACTGGAATTTTAGCAATTTTTTGACGTGAAATTGTAAACATGTGGACATGGATTTTGAAAATTCTAGAGAGAATTTTAAAAGCTTCAAGAGAATTTCAACAATTTTGAGAGGGATTTGAAAAGTTTCAATGGGAATGGGAAGAATTGGGACAAAAATTGGAAAATTTTTAAGGGACTTTGAAAAAATTTCAACTGGAATTTTAGCCATTTTTTGACGTGAAATTGTAAACATGTGGCCATGGATTTTGAAAATTCTAGAGAGAATTTTAAAAGCTTCAAGAGAATTTCAACAATTTTGAGAGGGATTTGAAAAGTTTCAATGGGAATGGGAAGAATTGGGACAAAAATTGGAAAATTTTTAAGGGACTTTGAAAAAATTTCAACTGGAATTTTAGCAATTTTTTTATGTGAAATTGTAAACATGTGGACATGGATTTTGAAAATTCTAGAGAGAATTTTAAAAGCTTTAACAGAATTTCTACAATTTTGAGAGGGATTTGAAAAGTTTCAATGGGAATGGGAAGAATTGGGACAAAAATTGGAAAATTTTTAAGGGACTTTGAAAAAATTTCAACTGGAATTTTAGCATTTTTTTTACATGAAATTGTAAACATGTGGACATGGATTTTGAAAATTCTAGAGAGAATTTTAAAAGATTCAACATAATTTCAACAATTTTGAGAGGGATTTGAAAAGTTTCAATGGGAATGGGAAGAATTGGGACAAAAATTGGAAAATTTTTAAGGGACTTTGAAAAAATTTCAACTGGAATTTTAGCAATTTTTTTACATGAAATTGTAAACATGTGGACATGGATTTTGAAAATTCTAGAGAGAATTTTAAAAGCTTCAACAGAATTTCAACAATTTTGAGAGGGATTTGAAAAGTTTCAATGGGAATGGGAAGAATTGGGACAAAAATTGGAAAATTTTTAAGGGACTTTGAAAAAATTTCAACTGGAATTTTAGCCATTTTTTGACGTGAAATTGTAAACATGTGGACATGGATTTTGAAAATTCTAGAGAGAATTTTAAAAGCTTTAACAGAATTTCTACAATTTTGAGAGGGATTTGAAAAGTTTCAATGGGAATGGGAAGAATTGGGACAAAAATTGGAAAATTTTTAAGGGACTTTGAAAAAATTTCAACTGGAATTTTAGCCATTTTTTTACGTGAAATTGTAAACATGTGGCCATGGATTTTGAAAATTCTAGAGAGAATTTTAAAAGCTTCAACAGAATTTCAACACTTTTGAGAGGGATTTGAAAAGTTTCCATGGGAATGGGAAGAATTGGGACAAAAATTGGAAAATTTTTAAGGGACTTTGAAAAAATTTCAACTGGAATTTTAGCAATTTTTTTACGTGAAATTGTGAACATGTGGCCATGGATTTTGAAAATTCTAGAGAGAATTTTAAAAGCTTCAACAGAATTTCAACAATTTTGAGAGGGATTTGAAAAGTTTCAATGGGAATGGGAAGAATTGGGACAAAAATTGGAAAATTTTTAAAGGACTTTGAAAAAATTTCAACTGGAATTTTAGCAATTTTTTACTTGAAATTGTAAACATGTGGCCATGGATTTTGAAAATTCTAGAGAGAATTTTAAAAGCTTCAAGAGAATTTCAACAATTTTGAGAGGGATTTGAAAAGTTTCCATGGGAATGGGAAGAATTGGGACAAAAATTGGAAAATTTTTAAGGGACTTTGAAAAAATTTCAACTGGAATTTTAGCAATATTTTTACGTGAAATTGTGAACATGTGGACATGGATTTTGAAAATTCTAGAGAGAATTTTAAAAGCTTCAAGAGAATTTCAACAATTTTGAGAGGGATTTGAAAAGTTTCAATGGGAATGGGAAGAATTGGGACAAAAATTGGAAAATTTTTAAGGGACTTTGAAAAAATTTCAACTGGAATTTTAGCCATTTTTTTACGTGAAATTGTAAACATGTGGACATCGATTTTGAAAATTCTAGAGAGAATTTTAAAAGATTCAACAGAATTTCAACAATTTTGAGAGGGATTTGAAAAGTTTCAATGGGAATGGGAAGAATTGGGACAAAAATTGGAAAATTTTTAAGGGACTTTGAAAAAATTTCAACTGGAATTTTAGCCATTTTTTGACGTGAAATTGTAAACATGTGGACATCGATTTTGAAAATTCTAGAGAGAATTTTAAAAGCTTCAACAGAATTTCAACAATTTTGAGAGGGATTTGAAAAGTTTCAATGGGAATGGGAAGAATTGGGACAAAAATTGGAAAATTTTTAAGGGACTTTGAAAAAATTTCAACTGGAATTTTAGCAATTTTTTTACATGAAATTGTAAACATGTGGACATGGATTTTGAAAATTCTAGAGAGAATTTTAAAAGCTTCAAGAGAATTTCAACAATTTTGAGAGGGATTTGAAAAGTTTCAATGGGAATGGGAAGAATTGGGACAAAAATTGGAAAATTTTTAAGGGACTTTGAAAAAATTTCAACTGGAATTTTAGCAATTTTTTGACGTGAAATTGTAAACATGTGGCCATGGATTTTGAAAATTCTAGAGAGAATTTTAAAAGCTTCAAGAGAATTTCAACAATTTTGAGAGGGATTTGAAAAGTTTCCATGGGAATGGGAAGAATTGGGACAAAAATTGGAAAATTTTTAAGGGACTTTGAAAAAATTTCAACTGGAATTTTAGCAATTTTTTTACGTGAAATTGTGAACATGTGGACATGGATTTTGAAAATTCTAGAGAGAATTTTAAAAGCTTCAACAGAATTTCAACAATTTTGAGAGGGATTTGAAAAGTTTCAATGGGAATGGGAAGAATTGGGACAAAAATTGGAAAATTTTTAAAGGACTTTGAAAAAATTTCAACTGGAATTTTAGCAATTTTTTTACGTGAAATTGTAAACATGTGGACATGGATTTTGAAAATTCTAGAGAGAATTTTAAAAGCTTCAAGAGAATTTCAACAATTTTGAGAGGGATTTGAAAAGTTTCAATGGGAATGGGAAGAATTGGGACAAAAATTGGAAAATTTTTAAGGGACTTTGAAAAAATTTCAACTGGAATTTTAGCCATTTTTTTACGTGAAATTGTAAACATGTGGACATGGATTTTGAAAATTCTAGAGAGAATTTTAAAAGCGTCAACAGAATTTCAACAATTTTGAGAGGGATTTGAAAAGTTTCAATGGGAATGGGAAGAATTGGGACAAAAATTGGAAAATTTTTAAGGGACTTTGAAAAAATTTCAACTGGAATTTTAGCAATTTTTTTACATGAAATTGTAAACATGTGGACATGGATTTTGAAAATTCTAGAGAGAATTTTAAAAGCTTCAAGAGAATTTCAACAATTTTGAGAGGGATTTGAAAAGTTTCAATGGGAATGGGAAGAATTGGGACAAAAATTGGAAAATTTTTAAGGGACTTTGAAAAAATTTCAACTGGAATTTTAGCAATTTTTTGACGTGAAATTGTAAACATGTGGACATGGATTTTGAAAATTCTAGAGAGAATTTTAAAAGCTTCAACAGAATTTCAACAATTTTGAGAGGGATTTGAAAAGTTTCAATGGGAATGGGAAGAATTGGGACAAAAATTGGAAAATTTTTAAGGGACTTTGAAAAAATTTCAACTGGAATTTTAGCATTTTTTTACGTGAAATTGTAAACATGTGGACATGGATTTTGAAAATTCTAGAGAGAATTTTAAAAGCTTCAAGAGAATTTCAACAATTTTGAGAGGGATTTGAAAAGTTTCAATGGGAATGGGAAGAATTGGGACAAAAATTGGAAAATTGTTAAGGGACTTTGAAAAAATTTCAACTGGAATTTTAGCCATTATTTGACGTGAAATTGTAAACATGTGGCCATGGATTTTGAAAATTCTAGAGAGAATTTTAAAAGCTTCAAGAGAATTTCAACAATTTTGAGAGGGATTTGAAAAGTTTCAATGGGAATGGGAAGAATTGGGACAAAAATTGGAAAATTTTTAAGGGACTTTGAAAAAATTTCAACTGGAATTTTAGCATTTTTTTTACATGAAATTGTAAACATGTGGACATGGATTTTGAAAATTCTAGAGAGAATTTTAAAAGCTTCAACAGAATTTCAACAATTTTGAGAGGGATTTGAAAAGTTTCAATGGGAATGGGAAGAATTGGGACAAAAATTGGAAAATTTTTAAGGGACTTTGAAAAAATTTCAACTGGAATTTTAGCAATTTTTTGACATGAAATTGTAAACATGTGGACATGGATTTTGAAAATTCTAGAGAGAATTTTAAAAGCTTCAACAGAATTTCAACAATTTTGAGAGGGATTTGAAAAGTTTCAATGGGAATGGGAAGAATTGGGACAAAAATTGGAAAACTTTTAAGGGACTTTGAAAAAATTTCAACTGGAATTTTAGCAATTTTTTTATGTGAAATTGTGAACATGTGGCCATGGATTTTGAAAATTCTAGAGAGAATTTTAAAAGCTTCAAGAGAATTTCAACAATTTTGAGAGGGATTTGAAAAGTTTCAATGGGAATGGGAAGAATTGGGACAAAAATTGGAAAATTTTTAAGGGACTTTGAAAAAATTTCAACTGGAATTTTAGCCATTTTTTGACGTGAAATTGTGAACATGTGGACATGGATTTTGAAAATTCTAGAGAGAATTTTAAAAGCTTCAAGAGAATTTCAACAATTTTGAGAGGGATTTGAAAAGTTTCCATGGGAATGGGAAGAATTGGGACAAAAATTGGAAAATTTTTAAGGGACTTTGAAAAAATTTCAACTGGAATTTTAGCAATTTTTTTACGTGAAATTGTGAACATGTGGACATGGATTTTGAAAATTCTAGAGAGAATTTTAAAAGTTTCAACAGAATTTCAACAATTTTGAGAGGGATTTGAAAAGTTTCAATGGGAATGGGAAGAATTGGGACAAAAATTGGAAAATTTTTAAAGGACTTTGAAAAAATTTCAACTGGAATTTTAGCAATTTTTTGACGTGAAATTGTAAACATGTGGACATGGATTTTGAAAATTCTAGAGAGATTTTTAAAAGCTTCAACAGAATTTCAACAATTTGAGAGGGATTTGAAAAGTTTCAATGGGAATGGGAAGAATTGGGACAAAAATTGGAAAATTTTTAAGGGACTTTGAAAAAATTTCAACTGGAATTTTAGCCATTTTTTGACGTGAAATTGTAAACATGTGGCCATGGATTTTGAAAATTCTAGAGAGAATTTTAAAAGCTTCAAGAGAATTTCAACAATTTTGAGAGGGATTTGAAAAGTTTCCATGGGAATGGGAAGAATTGGGACAAAAATTGGAAAATTTTTAAGGGACTTTGAAAAAATTTCAACTGGAATTTTAGCAATTTTTTGACGTGAAATTGTAAACATGTGGCCATGGATTTTGAAAATTCTAGAGAGAATTTTAAAAGCTTCAAGAGAATTTCAACAATTTTGAGAGGGATTTGAAAAGTTTCAATGGGAATGGGAAGAATTGGGACAAAAATTGGAAAATTGTTAAGGGACTTTGAAAAAATTTCAACTGGAATTTTAGCCATTTTGTTACGTGAAATTGTAAACATGTGGACATGGATTTTGAAAATTCTAGAGAGAATTTTAAAAGCTTCAACAGAATTTCAACAATTTTGAGAGGGATTTGAAAAGTTTCAATGGGAATGGGAAGAATTGGGACAAAAATTGGAAAATTTTTAAGGGACTTTGAAAAAATTTCAACTGGAATTTTAGCAATTTTTTTATGTGAAATTGTAAACATGTGGACATGGATTTTGAAAATTCTAGAGAGAATTTTAAAAGCTTTAACAGAATTTCTACAATTTTGAGAGGGATTTGAAAAGTTTCAATGGGAATGGGAAGAATTGGGACAAAAATTGGAAAATTTTTAAGGGACTTTGAAAAAATTTCAACTGGAATTTTAGCATTTTTTTTACATGAAATTGTAAACATGTGGACATGGATTTTGAAAATTCTAGAGAGAATTTTAAAAGATTCAACAGAATTTCAACAATTTTGAGAGGGATTTGAAAAGTTTCAATGGGAATGGGAAGAATTGGGACAAAAATTGGAAAATTTTTAAGGGACTTTGAAAAAATTTCAACTGGAATTTTAGCAATTTTTTGACGTGAAATTGTAAACATGTGGACATGGATTTTGAAAATTCTAGAGAGAATTTTAAAAGCTTTAACAGAATTTCTACAATTTTGAGAGGGATTTGAAAAGTTTCAATGGGAATGGGAAGAATTGGGACAAAAATTGGAAAATTTTTAAGGGACTTTGAAAAAATTTCAACTGGAATTTTAGCATTTTTTTTACATGAAATTGTAAACATGTGGACATGGATTTTGAAAATTCTAGAGAGAATTTTAAAAGATTCAACAGAATTTCAACACTTTTGAGAGGGATTTGAAAAGTTTCAATGGGAATGGGAAGAATTGGGACAAAAATTGGAAAATTTTTAAGGGACTTTGAAAAAATTTCAACTGGAATTTTAGCAATTTTTTGACGTGAAATTGTAAACATGTGGACATGGATTTTGAAAATTCTAGAGAGAATTTTAAAAGCTTTAACAGAATTTCTACAATTTTGAGAGAGATTTGAAAAGTTTCAATGGGAATGGGAAGAATTGGGACAAAAATTGGAAAATTTTGAAGGGACTTTGAAAAAATTTCAACTGGAATTTTAGCAATTTTTTGACGTGAAATTGTAAACATGTGGACATGGATTTTGAAAATTCTAGAGAGAATTTTAAAAGCTTCAACAGAATTTCAACACTTTTGAGAGGGATTTGAAAAGTTTCCATGGGAATGGGAAGAATTGGGACAAAAATTGGAAAATTTTTAAGGGACTTTGAAAAAATTTCAACTGGAATTTTAGCAATTTTTTTACGTGAAATTGTGAACATGTGGCCATGGATTTTGAAAATTCTAGAGAGAATTTTAAAAGCTTCCACAGAATTTCAACAATTTTGAGAGGGATTTGAAAAGTTTCAATGGGAATGGGAAGAATTGGGACAAAAATTGGAAAATTTTTAAAGGACTTTGAAAAAATTTCAACTGGAATTTTAGCAATTTTTTTACGTGAAATTGTAAACATGTGGACGTGGATTTTGAAAATTCTAGAGAGAATTTTAAAAGCTTCAAGAGAATTTCAACAATTTTGAGAGGGATTTGAAAAGTTTCCATGGGAATGGGAAGAATTGGGACAAAAATTGGAAAATTTTTAAGGGACTTTGAAAAAATTTCAACTGGAATTTTAGCAATATTTTTACGTGAAATTGTGAACATGTGGACATGGATTTTGAAAATTCTAGAGAGAATTTTAAAAGCTTCAAGAGAATTTCAACAATTTTGAGAGGGATTTGAAAAGTTTCAAT
>NW_028117265.1:0-26863 GCF_964273445.1 Streptopelia decaocto | reverse complement strand
TGAAAATTCTAGAGAGAATTTTAAAAGCTTCAAGAGAATTTCAACAATTTTGAGAGGGATTTGAAAAGTTTCAATGGGAATGGGAAGAATTGGGACAAAAATTGGAAAATTTTTAAGGGACTTTGAAAAATTTCAACTGGAATTTTAGCCATTTTTTGACGTGAAATTGTAAACATGTGGCCATGGATTTTGAAAATTCTAGAGAGAATTTTAAAAGCTTCAAGAGAATTTCAACAATTTTGAGAGGGATTTGAAAAGTTTCAATGGGAATGGGAAGAATTGGGACAAAAATTGGAAAATTTTTAAGGGACTTTGAAAAAATTTCAACTGGAATTTTAGCCATTTTTTGACGTGAAATTGTAAACATGTGGACATGGATTTTGAAAATTCTAGAGAGAATTTTAAAAGCTTCAAGAGAATTTCAACAATTTTGAGAGGGATTTGAAAAGTTTCAATGGGAATGGGAAGAATTGGGACAAAAATTGGAAAATTTTTCAGGGACTTTGAAAAATTTCAACTGGAATTTTAGCCATTTTTTGACGTGAAATTGTAAACATGTTGAAGTGGATTTTGAAAATTCTAGAGAGAATTTTAAAAGCTTTAACAGAATTTCAACAATTTTGAGAGGGATTTAAAAGGTTTCAATGGGAATGGGAAGAATTGGGACAAAAATTGGAAAATTTTTAAGGGACTTTGAAAAAATTTCAACTGGAATTTTAGCCATTTTTTGACGTGAAATTGTAAACATGTGGACATGGATTTTGAAAATTCTAGAGAGAATTTTAAAAGCTTCAACAGAATTTCAACACTTTGAGAGGGATTTGAAAAGTTTCAATGGGAATGGGAAGAATTGGGACAAAAATTGGAAAATTTTTAAGGGACTTTGAAAAAATTTCAACTGGAATTTTAGCCATTTTTTGACGTGAAATTGTAAACATGTTGAAGTGGATTTTGAAAATTCTAGAGAGAATTTTAAAAAGCTTCAAGAGAATTTCAACAATTTTGAGAGGGATTTGAAAAGTTTCAATGGAATGGGAAGAATTGGGACAAAAATTGGAAAATTTTTAAGGGACTTTGAAAAAATTTCAACTGGAATTTTAGCCATTTTGTTACGTGAAATTGTAAACATGTGGACATGGATTTTGAAAATTCTAGAGAGAATTTTTAAAGCTTCAACAGAATTTCAACAATTTTGAGAGGGATTTGAAAAGTTTCAATGGGAATGGGAAGAATTGGGACAAAAATTGGAAAATTTTTCAGGGACTTTGAAAAAATTTCAACTGGAATTTTAGCAATTTTTTGATGTGAAATTGTAGACATGTGGCCATGGATTTTGAAAATTCTAGAGAGAATTTTAAAAGCTTCAAGAGAATTTCAACAATTTTGAGAGGGATTTGAAAAGTTTCAATGGGAATGGGAAGAATTGGGACAAAAATTGGAAAATTTTTAAGGGACTTTGAAAAAATTTCAACTGGAATTTTAGCCATTTTTTTATGTGAAATTGTAAACATGTGGACATGGATTTTGAAAATTGTAGAGAGAATTTTAAAAGCTTCAACAGAATTTCTACAATTTTGAGAGGGATTTGAAAAGTTTCAATGGGAATGGGAAGAATTGGGACAAAATTGGAAAATTTTTAAGGGACTTTGAAAAAATTTCAACTGGAATTTTAGCCATTTTTTGACGAGAAATTGTAAACATGTGGCCATGGATTTTGAAAATTCTAGAGAGAATTTTAAAAGCTTCAAGAGAATTTCAACAATTTTGAGAGGGATTTGAAAAGTTTCAATGGGAAAGGGAAGAATTGGGACAAAAATTGGAAAATTTTTAAGGGACTTTGAAAAAATTTCAACTGGAATTTTAGCAATTTTTTGACGTGAAATTGTAAACATGTGAAGTGGATTTTGAAAATTCTAGAGAGAATTTTAAAAGCTTCAACAGAATTTCAACAATTTTGAGAGGGATTTAAAAGGTTTGAATGGGAATGGGAAGAATTGGGACAAAAATTGGAAAATTTTTCAGGGACTTTGAAAAAATTTCAACTGGAATTTTAGCCATTTTTTGACGTGAAATTGTAAACATGTGGACATGGATTTTGAAAATTCTAGAGAGAATTTTAAAAGCTTCAAGAGAATTTCAACAATTTTGAGAGGGATTTGAAAAGTTTCAATGGGAATGGGAAGAATTGGGACAAAAATTGGAAAATTTTTAAGGGACTTTGAAAAAATTTCAACTGGAATTTTAGCCATTTTTTGACGTGAAATTGTAAACATGTGGACATGGATTTTGAAAATTCTAGAGAGAATTTTAAAAGCTTTAACAGAATTTCAACAATTTTGAGAGGGATTTAAAAGGTTTCAATGGGAATGGGAAGAATTGGGACAAAAATTGGAAAATTTTTAAGGGACTTTGAAAAAATTTCAACTGGAATTTTAGCCATTTTGTTACGTGAAATTGTAAACATGTGGCCATGGATTTTGAAAATTCTAGAGAGAATTTTTAAAGCTTCAAGAGAATTTCAACAATTTGAGAGGGATTTGAAAAGTTTCAATGGGAATGGGAAGAATTGGGACAAAAATTGGAAAATTTTTAAGGGACTTTGAAAAAATTTCAACTGGAATTTTAGCAATTTTTTGACGTGAAATTGTAAACATGTGGACATGGATTTTGAAAATTCTAGAGAGAATTTTAAAAGCTTCAACAGAATTTCTACAATTTTGAGAGGGATTTGAAAAGTTTCAATGGGAATGGGAAGAATTGGGACAAAAATTGGAAAATTTTTAAGGGACTTTGAAAAAATTTCAACTGGAATTTTAGCAATTTTTTGACGTGAAATTGTAAACATGTTGAAGTGGATTTTGAAAATTCTAGAGAGAATTTTAAAAGCTTCAAGAGAATTTCAACAATTTTGAGAGGGATTTGAAAAGTTTCAATGGGAATGGGAAGAATTGGGACAAAAATTGGAAAATTTTTAAGGGACTTTGAAAAAATTTCAACTGGAATTTTAGCCATTTTTTTATGTGAAATTGTAAACATGTGGACATGGATTTTGAAAATTCTAGAGAGAATTTTAAAAGCTTCAAGAGAATTTCAACAATTTTGAGAGGGATTTGAAAAGTTTCAATGGGAATGGGAAGAATTGGGACAAAAATTGGAAAATTTTTCAGGGACTTTGAAAAAATTTCAACTGGAATTTTAGCCATTTTTTGACGTGAAATTGTAAACATGTGGCCATGGATTTTGAAAATTCTAGAGAGAATTTTAAAAGCTTCAAGAGAATTTCAACAATTTTGAGAGGGATTTGAAAAGTTTCAATGGGAATGGGAAGAATTGGGACAAAAATTGGAAAATTTTTAAGGGACTTTGAAAAAATTTCAACTGGAATTTTAGCATTTTTTTTATGTGAAATTGTAAACATGTGGCCATGGATTTTGAAAATTCTAGAGAGAATTTTAAAAGCTTCAAGAGAATTTCAACAATTTTGAGAGGGATTTGAAAAGTTTCAATGGGAATGGGAAGAATTGGGACAAAAATTGGAAAATTTTTAAGGGACTTTGAAAAAATTTCAACTGGAATTTTAGCCATTTTGTTACGTGAAATTGTAAACATGTGGACATGGATTTTGAAAATTCTAGAGAGAATTTTAAAAGCTTCAAGAGAATTTCAACAATTTTGAGAGGGATTTGAAAAGTTTCAATGGGAATGGGAAGAATTGGGACAAAAATTGGAAAATTTTTCAGGGACTTTGAAAAAATTTCAACTGGAATTTTAGCAATTTTTTGATGTGAAATTGTAGACATGTGGCCATGGATTTTGAAAATTCTAGAGAGAATTTTAAAAGCTTCAAGAGAATTTCAACAATTTTGAGAGGGATTTGAAAAGTTTCAATGGGAATGGGAAGAATTGGGACAAAAATTGGAAAATTTTGAAGGGACTTTGAAAAAATTTCAACTGGAATTTTAGCCATTTTTTTATGTGAAATTGTAAACATGTGGACATGGATTTTGAAAATTCTAGAGAGAATTTTAAAAGCTTCAACAGAATTTCAACAATTTTGAGAGGGATTTGAAAAGTTTCAATGGAATGGGAAGAATTGGGACAAAAATTGGAAAATTTTTAAGGGACTTTGAAAAAATTTCAACTGGAATTTTAGCCATTTTTTGACGAGAAATTGTAAACATGTGGCCATGGATTTTGAAAATTCTAGAGAGAATTTTAAAAGCTTCAAGAGAATTTCAACAATTTTGAGAGGGATTTGAAAAGTTTCAATGGGAAAGGGAAGAATTGGGACAAAAATTGGAAAATTTTTAAGGGACTTTGAAAAAATTTCAACTGGAATTTTAGGCAATTTTTTGACGTGAAATTGTAAACATGTTGAAGTGGATTTTGAAAATTCTAGAGAGAATTTTAAAAGCTTCAACAGAATTTCAACAATTTTGAGAGGGATTTAAAAGGTTTGAATGGGAATGGGAAGAATTGGGACAAAAATTGGAAAATTTTTCAGGGACTTTGAAAAAATTTCAACTGGAATTTTAGCCATTTTTTGACGTGAAATTGTAAACATGTGGACATGGATTTTGAAAATTCTAGAGAGAATTTTAAAAGCTTCAAGAGAATTTCAACAATTTTGAGAGGGATTTGAAAAGTTTCAATGGGAATGGGAAGAATTGGGACAAAAATTGGAAAATTTTTAAGGGACTTTGAAAAAATTTCAACTGGAATTTTAGCCATTTTTTGACGTGAAATTGTAAACATGTGGACATGGATTTTGAAAATTCTAGAGAGAATTTTAAAAGCTTTAACAGAATTTCAACAATTTTGAGAGGGATTTAAAAGGTTTCAATGGGAATGGGAAGAATTGGGACAAAAATTGGAAAATTTTTAAGGGACTTTGAAAAAATTTCAACTGGAATTTTAGCCATTTTGTTACGTGAAATTGTAAACATGTGGCCATGGATTTTGAAAATTCTAGAGAGAATTTTTAAAGCTTCAAGAGAATTTCAACAATTTTGAGAGGGATTTGAAAAGTTTCAATGGGAATGGGAAGAATTGGGACAAAAATTGGAAAATTTTTAAGGGACTTTGAAAAAATTTCAACTGGAATTTTAGCAATTTTTTGACGTGAAATTGTAAACATGTGGACATGGATTTTGAAAATTCTAGAGAGAATTTTAAAAGCTTCAACAGAATTTCTACAATTTTGAGAGGGATTTGAAAAGTTTCAATGGGAATGGGAAGAATTGGGACAAAATTGGAAAATTTTTAAGGGACTTTGAAAAAATTTCAACTGGAATTTTAGCAATTTTTTGACGTGAAATTGTAAACATGTTGAAGTGGATTTTGAAAATTCTAGAGAGAATTTTAAAAGCTTCAACAGAATTTCAACAATTTTGAGAGGGATTTGAAAAGTTTCAATGGGAATGGGAAGAATTGGGACAAAAATTGGAAAATTTTTCAGGGACTTTGAAAAAATTTCAACTGGAATTTTAGCCATTTTTTTACGTGAAATTGTAAACATGTGGACATGGATTTTGAAAATTCTAGAGAGAATTTTAAAAGCTTCAAGAGAATTTCAACCATTTTGAGAGGGATTTGAAAAGTTTCAATGGGAATGGGAAGAATTGGGACAAAAATTGGAAAATTTTTAAGGGACTTTGAAAAAATTTCAACTGGAATTTTAGCCATTTTTTGACGTGAAATTGTAAACATGTGGCCATGGATTTTGAAAATTCTAGAGAGAATTTTAAAAGCTTCAAGAGAATTTCAACAATTTTGAGAGGGATTTGAAAAGTTTCAATGGGAATGGGAAGAATTGGGACAAAAATTGGAAAATTTTTAAGGGACTTTGAAAAAATTTCAACTGGAATTTTAGCATTTTTTTTATGTGAAATTGTAAACATGTGGCCATGGATTTTGAAAATTCTAGAGAGAATTTTAAAAGCTTCAAGAGAATTTCAACAATTTTGAGAGGGATTTGAAAAGTTTGAATGGGAATGGGAAGAATTGGGACAAAAATTGGAAAATTTTTAAGGGAATTTGAAAAAATTTCAACTGGAATTTTAGCCATTTTTTACATGAAATTGTAAACATGTGGACATGGATTTTGAAAATTCTAGAGAGAATTTTTAAAGCTTCAACAGAATTTCAACAATTTTGAGAGGGATTTGAAAAGTTTCAATGGGAATGGGAAGAATTGGGACAAAAATTGGAAAATTTTTAAGGGACTTTGAAAAAATTTCAACTGGAATTTTAGCAATTTTTTTGACGTGAAATTGTAAACATGTGGACATGGATTTTGAAAATTCTAGAGAGAATTTTAAAAGCTTCAACAGAATTTCTACAATTTTGAGAGGGATTTGAAAAGTTTCAATGGGAATGGGAAGAATTGGGACAAAAATTGGAAAATTTTTAAGGGACTTTGAAAAAATTTCAACTGGAATTTTAGCAATTTTTTGACGTGAAATTGTAAACATGTTGAAGTGGATTTTGAAAATTCTAGAGAGAATTTTAAAAGCTTCAACAGAATTTCAACAATTTTGAGAGGGATTTGAAAAGTTTCAATGGGAATGGGAAGAATTGGGACAAAAATTGGAAAATTTTTCAGGGACTTTGAAAAAATTTCAACTGGAATTTTAGCCATTTTTTGACGTGAAATTGTAAACATGTGGACATGGATTTTGAAAATTCTAGAGAGAATTTTAAAAGCTTCAAGAGAATTTCAACAATTTTGAGAGGGATTTGAAAAGTTTCAATGGGAATGGGAAGAATTGGGACAAAAATTGGAAAATTTTTAAGGGACTTTGAAAAAATTTCAACTGGAATTTTAGCCATTTTTTGACGTGAAATTGTAAACATGTGGACATGGATTTTGAAAATTCTAGAGAGAATTTTAAAAGCTTCAAGAGAATTTCAACAATTTTGAGAGGGATTTGAAAAGTTTCAATGGGAATGGGAAGAATTGGGACAAAAATTGGAAAATTTTTAAGGGACTTTGAAAAAATTTCAACTGGAATTTTAGCATTTTTTTATGTGAAATTGTAAACATGTGGCCATGGATTTTGAAAATTCTAGAGAGAATTTTAAAAGCTTCAAGAGAATTTCAACAATTTTGAGAGGGATTTGAAAAGTTTGAATGGGAATGGGAAGAATTGGGACAAAAATTGGAAAATTTTTAAGGGAATTTGAAAAAATTTCAACTGGAATTTTAGCCATTTTTTACATGAAATTGTAAACATGTGGACATGGATATGGAAAATTCTAGAGAGAATTTTAAAAGCTTCAAGAGAATTTCAACAATTTTGAGAGGGATTTGAAAAGTTTCAATGGGAATGGGAAGAATTGGGACAAAAATTGGAAAATTTTTAAGGGACTTTGAAAAAATTTCAACTGGAATTTTAGCCATTTTTTGACGTGAAATTGTAAACATGTGGCCATGGATTTTGAAAATTCTAGAGAGAATTTTAAAAGCTTCAACAGAATTTCAACACTTTTGAGAGGGATTTGAAAAGTTTCAATGGGAATGGGAAGAATTGGGACAAAAATTGGAAAATTTTTAAGGGACTTTGAAAAAATTTCAACTGGAATTTTAGCCATTTTTTGACGTGAAATTGTAAACATGTTGAAGTGGATTTTGAAAATTCTAGAGAGAATTTTAAAAGCTTCAACAGAATTTCAACAATTTTGAGAGGGATTTAAAAGGTTTCAATGGGAATGGGAAGAATTGGGACAAAAATTGGAAAATTTTTAAGGGACTTTGAAAAAATTTCAACCGGAATTTTAGCCATTTTTTGACGTGAAATTGTAAACATGTGGACATGGATTTTGAAAATTCTAGAGAGAATTTTAAAAGCTTCAAGAGAATTTCAACAATTTTGAGAGGGATTTGAAAAGTTTCAATGGGAATGGGAAGAATTGGGACAAAAATTGGAAAATTTTTAAGGGACTTTGAAAAAATTTCAACTGGAATTTTAGCAATTATTTATGTGAAATTGTAAACATGTGGACATGGATTTTGAAAATTCTAGAGAGAATTTTTAAAGCTTCAACAGAATTTCAACAATTTTGAGAGGGATTTGAAAAGTTTCAATGGGAATGGGAAGAATTGGGACAAAAATTGGAAAATTTTTAAGGGACTTTGAAAAAATTTCAACTGGAATTTTAGCAATTTTTTGACGTGAAATTGTAAACATGTGGACATGGATTTTGAAAATTCTAGAGAGAATTTTAAAAGCTTCAACAGAATTTCAACAATTTTGAGAGGGATTTGAAAAGTTTCAATGGGAATGGGAAGAATTGGGACAAAAATTGGAAAATTTTTCAGGGACTTTGAAAAAATTTCAACTGGAATTTTAGCCATTTTTTGACGTGAAATTGTAAACATGTTGAAGTGGATTTTGAAAATTCTAGAGAGAATTTTAAAAGCTTCAACAGAATTTCAACAATTTTGAGAGGGATTTGAAAAGTTTCAATGGGAATGGGAAGAATTGGGACAAAAATTGGAAAATTTTTCAGGGACTTTGAAAAAATTTCAACTGGAATTTTAGCCATTTTTTGACGTGAAATTGTAAACATGTGGACATGGATTTTGAAAGTTCTAGAGAGAATTTTAAAAGCTTCAACAGAATTTCAACACTTTTGAGAGGGATTTGAAAAGTTTCAATGGGAATGGGAAGAATTGGGACAAAAATTGGAAAATTTTTAAGGGACTTTGAAAAAATTTCAACTGGAATTTTAGCCATTTTTTGACGTGAAATTGTAAACATGTGGACATGGATTTTGAAAATTCTAGAGAGAATTTTAAAAGCTTCAAGAGAATTTCAACAATTTTGAGAGGGATTTGAAAAGTTTCAATGGGAATGGGAAGAATTGGGACAAAAATTGGAAAATTTTTAAGGGACTTTGAAAAAATTTCAACTGGAATTTTAGCATTTTTTTATGTGAAATTGTAAACATGTGGCCATGGATTTTGAAAATTCTAGAGAGAATTTTAAAAGCTTCAAGAGAATTTCAACAATTTTGAGAGGGATTTGAAAAGTTTGAATGGGAATGGGAAGAATTGGGACAAAAATTGGAAAATTTTTAAGGGAATTTGAAAAAATTTCAACTGGAATTTTAGCCATTTTTTACATGAAATTGTAAACATGTGGACATGGATTTTGAAAATTCTAGAGAGAATTTTAAAAGCTTCAAGAGAATTTCAACAATTTTGAGAGGGATTTGAAAAGTTTCAATGGGAATGGGAAGAATTGGGACAAAAATTGGAAAATTTTTAAGGGACTTTGAAAAAATTTCAACTGGAATTTTAGCAATTTTTTGACGTGAAATTGTAAACATGTGGACATGGATTTTGAAAATTCTAGAGAGAATTTTAAAAGCTTCAACAGAATTTCAACACTTTTGAGAGGGATTTGAAAAGTTTCAATGGGAATGGGAAGAATTGGGACAAAAATTGGAAAATTTTTAAGGGACTTTGAAAAAATTTCAACTGGAATTTTAGCAATTTTTTTAAGTGAAATTGTAAACATGTGGACATGGATTTTGAAAATTCTAGAGAGAATTTTAAAAGCTTCAAGAGAATTTCAACAATTTTGAGAGGGATTTGAAAAGTTTCAATGGGAATGGGAAGAATTGGGACAAAAATTGGAAAATTTTTAAGGGACTTTGAAAAAATTTCAACTGGAATTTTAGCCATTTTTTGACGTGAAATTGTAAACATGTTGAAGTGGATTTTGAAAATTCTAGAGAGAATTTTAAAAGCTTAAACAGAATTTCAACAATTTTGAGAGGGATTTAAAAGGTTTCAATGGGAATGGGAAGAATTGGGACAAAAATTGGAAAATTTTTAAGGGACTTTGAAAAAATTTCAACCGGAATTTTAGCCATTTTTTGACGTGAAATTGTAAACATGTGGACATGGATTTTGAAAATTCTAGAGAGAATTTTAAAAGCTTCAAGAGAATTTCAACCATTTTGAGAGGGATTTGAAAAGTTTCAATGGGAATGGGAAGAATTGGGACAAAAATTGGAAAATTTTTAAGGGACTTTGAAAAAATTTCAACTGGAATTTTAGCAATTATTTATGTGAAATTGTAAACATGTGGACATGGATTTTGAAAATTCTAGAGAGAATTTTAAAAGCTTCAACAGAATTTCAACAATTTTGAGAGGGATTTGAAAAGTTTCAATGGGAATGGGAAGAATTGGGGCAAAAATTGGAAAATTTTTCAGGGACTTTGAAAAAATTTCAACTGGAATTTTAGCCATTTTTTGACGTGAAATTGTAAACATGTTGAAGTGGATTTTGAAAATTCTAGAGAGAATTTTAAAAGCTTCAAGAGAATTTCTACAATTTTGAGAGGGATTTGAAAAGTTTCAATGGGAATGGGAAGAATTGGGACAAAAATTGGAAAATTTTTAAGGGACTTTGAAAAAATTTCAACTGGAATTTTAGCCATTTTTTACGTGAAATTGTAAACATGTGGACATGGATTTTGAAAATTCTAGAGAGAATTTTAAAAGCTTCAAGAGAATTTCAACAATTTTGAGAGGGATTTGAAAAGTTTCAATGGGAATGGGAAGAATTGGGACAAAAATTGGAAAATTTTTAAGGGACTTTGAAAAAATTTCAACTGGAATTTTAGCCATTTTTTGACGTGAAATTGTAAACATGTGGACATGGATTTTGAAAATTCTAGAGAGAATTTTAAAAGCTTCAACAGAATTTCAACACTTTTGAGAGGGATTTGAAAAGTTTCAATGGGAATGGGAAGAATTGGGACAAAAATTGGAAAATTTTTAAGGGACTTTGAAAAAATTTCAACTGGAATTTTAGCAATTTTTTTAAGTGAAATTGTAAACATGTGGACATGGATTTTGAAAATTCTAGAGAGAATTTTAAAAGCTTCAAGAGAATTTCAACAATTTTGAGAGGGATTTGAAAAGTTTCAATGGGAATGGGAAGAATTGGGACAAAAATTGGAAAATTTTTAAGGGACTTTGAAAAAATTTCAACTGGAATTTTAGCCATTTTTTGACGTGAAATTGTAAACATGTTAAAGTGGATTTTGAAAATTCTAGAGAGAATTTTAAAAGCTTCAACAGAATTTCAACAATTTTGAGAGGGATTTAAAAGGTTTCAATGGGAATGGGAAGAATTGGGACAAAAATTGGAAAATTTTTAAGGGACTTTGAAAAAATTTCAACCGGAATTTTAGCCATTTTTTGACGTGAAATTGTAAACATGTGGACATGGATTTTGAAAATTCTAGAGAGAATTTTAAAAGCTTCAAGAGAATTTCAACAATTTTGAGAGGGATTTGAAAAGTTTCAATGGGAATGGGAAGAATTGGGACAAAAATTGGAAAATTTTTAAGGGACTTTGAAAAAATTTCAACTGGAATTTTAGCCATTTTTTGACATGAAATTGTAAACATGTGGCCATGGATTTTGAAAATTCTAGAGAGAATTTTAAAAGCTTCAAGAGAATTTCAACAATTTTGAGAGGGATTTGAAAAGTTTCAATGGGAATGGGAAGAATTGGGACAAAAATTGGAAAATTTTTAAGGGACTTTGAAAAAATTTCAACTGGAATTTTAGCAATTATTTATGTGAAATTGTAAACATGTGGACATGGATTTTGAAAATTCTAGAGAGAATTTTAAAAGCTTTAACAGAATTTCAACAATTTTGAGAGGGATTTGAAAAGTTTCTATGGGAATGGGAAGAATTGGGACAAAAATTGGAAAATTTTTCAGGGACTTTGAAAAAATTTCAACTGGAATTTTAGCCATTTTTTTATGTGAAATTGTAAACATGTGGACATGGATTTTGAAAATTCTAGAGAGAATTTTAAAAGCTTCAAGAGAATTTCAACAATTTTGAGAGGGATTTGAAAAGTTTCAATGGGAATGGGAAGAATTGGGACAAAAATTGGAAAATTTTTAAGGGACTTTGAAAAAATTTCAACTGGAATTTTAGCCATTTTTTGACGTGAAATTGTAAACATGTGGACATGGATTTTGAAAATTCTAGAGAGAATTTTAAAAGCTTCAAGAGAATTTCAACAATTTTGAGAGGGATTTGAAAAGTTTCAATGGGAATGGGAAGAATTGGGACAAAAATTGGAAAATTTTTAAGGGACTTTGAAAAAATTTCAACTGGAATTTTAGCCATTTTTTGACGTGAAATTGTAAACATGTGGACATGGATTTTGAAAATTCTAGAGAGAATTTTAAAAGCTTTAACAGAATTTCAACAATTTTGAGAGGGATTTAAAAGGTTTCAATGGGAATGGGAAGAATTGGGACAAAAATTGGAAAATTTTTAAGGGACTTTGAAAAAATTTCAACTGGAATTTTAGCCATTTTTTGACGTGAAATTGTAAACATGTGGACATGGATTTTGAAAATTCTAGAGAGAATTTTAAAAGCTTCAAGAGAATTTCAACAATTTTGAGAGGGATTTGAAAAGTTTCAATGGGAATGGGAAGAATTGGGACAAAAATTGGAAAATTTTTAAGGGACTTTGAAAAAATTTCAACTGGAATTTTAGCCATTTTTTGACGTGAAATTGTAAACATGTGGCCATGGATTTTGAAAATTCTAGAGAGAATTTTAAAAGCTTCAACAGAATTTCAACCATTTTGAGAGGGATTTGAAAAGTTTCAATGGGAATGGGAAGAATTGGGACAAAAATTGGAAAATTTTTAAGGGACTTTGAAAAAATTTCAACTGGAATTTTAGACATTTTGTTACGTGAAATTGTAAACATGTGGACATGGATTTTGAAAATTCTAGAGAGAATTTTTAAAGCTTCAACAGAATTTCAACAATTTTGAGAGGGATTTGAAAAGTTTCAATGGGAATGGGAAGAATTGGGACAAAAATTGGAAAATTTTTAAGGGACTTTGAAAAAATTTCAACTGGAATTTTAGCCATTTTTTGATGTGAAATTGTAGACATGTGGCCATGGATTTTGAAAATTCTAGAGAGAATTTTAAAAGCTTCAAGAGAATTTCAACAATTTTGAGAGGGATTTGAAAAGTTTCAATGGGAATGGGAAGAATTGGGACAAAAATTGGAAAATTTTTAAGGGACTTTGAAAAAATTTCAACTGGAATTTTAGCCATTTTTTTATGTGAAATTGTAAACATGTGGACATGGATTTTGAAAATTCTAGAGAGAATTTTAAAAGCTTCAACAGAATTTCAACAATTTTGAGAGGGATTTGAAAAGTTTCAATGGGAATGGGAAGAATTGGGACAAAAATTGGAAAATTTTTAAGGGACTTTGAAAAAATTTCAACTGGAATTTTAGCCATTTTTTGACGAGAAATTGTAAACATGTGGCCATGGATTTTGAAAATTCTAGAGAGAATTTTAAAAGCTTCAAGAGAATTTCAACACTTTTGAGAGGGATTTGAAAAGTTTCAATGGGAATGGGAAGAATTGGGACAAAAATTGGAAAATTTTTAAGGGACTTTGAAAAAATTTCAACTGGAATTTTAGCCATTTTTTGACGAGAAATTGTAAACATGTGGACATGGATTTTGAAAATTCTAGAGAGAATTTTAAAAGCTTCAAGAGAATTTCAACAATTTTGAGAGGGATTTGAAAAGTTTCAATGGGAATGGGAAGAATTGGGACAAAAATGGGAAAATTTTTAAGGGACTTTGAAAAAATTTCAACTGGAATTTTAGCCATTTTTTGACATGAAATTGTAAACATGTGGACATGGATTTTGAAAATTCTAGAGAGAATTTTAAAAGCTTCAAGAGAATTTCAACAATTTTGAGAGGGATTTGAAAAGTTTCAATGGGAATGGGAAGAATTGGGACAAAAATTGGAAAATTTTTCAGGGACTTTGAAAAAATTTCAACTGGAATTTTAGCCATTTTTTGACGTGAAATTGTAAACATGTGGCCATGGATTTTGAAAATTCTAGAGAGAATTTTAAAAGCTTCAAGAGAATTTCAACAATTTTGAGAGGGATTTGAAAAGTTTCAATGGGAATGGGAAGAATTGGGACAAAAATGGGAAAATTTTTAAGGGACTTTGAAAAAATTTCAACTGGAATTTTAGCCATTTTTTGACGTGAAATTGTAAACATGTGGACATGGATTTTGAAAATTCTAGAGAGAATTTTAAAAGCTTTAACAGAATTTCTACAATTTTGAGAGGGATTTGAAAAGTTTCAATGGGAATGGGAAGAATTGGGACAAAAATTGGAAAATTTTTAAGGGACTTTGAAAAAATTTCAACTGGAATTTTAGCCATTTTTTGACGTGAAATTGTGAACATGTGGACATGGATTTTGAAAATTCTAGAGAGAATTTTAAAAGCTTCAACAGAATTTCAACAATTTTGAGAGGGATTTGAAAAGTTTCAATGGGAAAGGGAAGAATTGGGACAAAAATTGGAAAATTTTTAAGGGACTTTGAAAAAATTTAAACTGGAATTTTAGCCATTTTTTGACGTGAAATTGTAAACATGTGGCCATGGATTTTGAAAATTCTAGAGAGAATTTTAAAAGCTTCAAGAGAATTTCAACACTTTTGAGAGGGATTTGAAAAGTTTCAATGGGAATGGGAAGAATTGGGACAAAAATTGGAAAATTTTTAAGGGACTTTGAAAAAATTTCAACTGGAATTTTAGCATTTTTTTTACGTGAAATTGTAAACATGTGGACATGGATTTTGAAAATTCTAGAGAGAATTTTAAAAGCTTCAAGAGAATTTCAACACTTTTGAGAGGGATTTGAAAAGTTTCAATGGGAATGGGAAGAATTGGGACAAAAATTGGAAAATTTTTAAGGGACTTTGAAAAAATTTCAACTGGAATTTTAGCCATTTTTTGACGTGAAATTGTGAACATGTGGACATGGATTTTGAAAATTCTAGAGAGAATTTTAAAAGCTTCAAGAGAATTTCAACACTTTTGAGAGGGATTTGAAAAGTTTCAATGGGAATGGGAAGAATTGGGACAAAAATTGGAAAATTTTTAAGGGACTTTGAAAAAATTTCAACTGGAATTTTAGCCATTTTTTTATGTGAAATTGTAAACATGTGGCCATGGATTTTGAAAATTCTAGAGAGAATTTTAAAAGCTTCAAGAGAATTTCAACCATTTTGAGAGGGATTTGAAAAGTTTCAATGGGAATGGGAAGAATTGGGACAAAAATTGGAAAATTTTTAAGGGACTTTGAAAAAATTTCAACTGGAATTTTAGCCATTTTTTGACGTGAAATTGTAAACATGTGGACATGGATTTTGAAAATTGTAGAGAGAATTTTAAAAGCTTCAACAGAATTTCAACAATTTTGAGAGGGATTTGAAAAGTTTCAATGGGAATGGAAAGAATTGGGACAAAAATTGGAAAATTTTTAAGGGACTTTGAAAAAATTTCAACTGGAATTTTAGCCATTTTTTTATGTGAAATTGTAAACATGTGGCCATGGATTTTGAAAATTCTAGAGAGAATTTTAAAAGCTTCAACAGAATTTCAACACTTTTGAGAGGGATTTTAAAAGTTTCAATGGGAATGGGAAGAATTGGGACAAAAATTGGAAAATTTTTAAGGGACTTTGAAAAAATTTCAACTGGAATTTTAGCCATTTTTTGACGTGAAATTGTAAACATGTGGACATGGATTTTGAAAATTGTAGAGAGAATTTTAAAAGCTTCAACAGAATTTCAACAATTTTGAGAGGGATTTGAAAAGTTTCAATGGGAATGGAAAGAATTGGGACAAAAATTGGAAAATTTTTAAGGGACTTTGAAAAAATTTCAACTGGAATTTTAGCCATTTTTTGACGTGAAATTGTAAACATGTGGCCATGGATTTTGAAAATTCTAGAGAGAATTTTAAAAGCTTCAAGAGAATTTCAACAATTTTGAGAGGGATTTGAAAAGTTTCAATGGGAATGGGAAGAATTGGGACAAAAATTGGAAAATTTTTAAGGGACTTTGAAAAAATTTCAACTGGAATTTTAGCAATTTTTTGACGTGAAATTGTAAACATGTGGACATGGATTTTGAAAATTCTAGAGAGAATTTTAAAAGCTTTAACAGAATTTCAACAATTTTGAGAGGGATTTGAAAAGTTTCAATGGGAATGGGAAGAATTGGGACAAAAATTGGAAAATTTTTAAGGGACTTTGAAAAAATTTCAACTGGAATTTTAGCATTTTTTTTACGTGAAATTGTAAACATGTGGACGTGGATTTTGAAAATTCTAGAGAGAATTTTAAAAGCTTCAAGAGAATTTCAACAATTTTGAGAGGGATTTGAAAAGTTTCAATGGGAATGGGAAGAATTGGGACAAAAATTGGAAAATTTTTAAGGGACTTTGAAAAAATTTCAACTGGAATTTTAGCATTTTTTTTACGTGAAATTGTAAACATGTGGACATGGATTTTGAAAATTCTAGAGAGAATTTTAAAAGCTTCAACAGAATTTCAACAATTTTGAGAGGGATTTGAAAAGTTTCAATGGGAATGGGAAGAATTGGGACAAAAATTGGAAAATTTTTAAGGGACTTTGAAAAAATTTCAACTGGAATTTTAGCAATTTTTTGACGTGAAATTGTAAACATGTGGACATGGATTTTGAAAATTCTAGAGAGAATTTTAAAAGCTTTAACAGAATTTCTACAATTTTAGAGGGATTTGAAAAGTTTCAATGGGAATGGGAAGAATTGGGACAAAAATTGGAAAATTTTTAAGGGACTTTGAAAAAATTTCAACTGGAATTTTAGCAATTTTTTTACATGAAATTGTAAACATGTGGACATGGATTTTGAAAATTCTAGAGAGAATTTTAAAAGCTTCAACAGAATTTCAACAATTTTGAGAGGGATTTGAAAAGTTTCAATGGGAATGGGAAGAATTGGGACAAAAATTGGAAAATTTTTAAGGGACTTTGAAAAAATTTCAACTGGAATTTTAGCAATTTTTTGACGTGAAATTGTAAACATGTGGACATGGATTTTGAAAATTCTAGAGAGAATTTTAAAAGCTTCAACAGAATTTCAACACTTTTGAGAGGGATTTGAAAAGTTTCAATGGGAATGGGAAGAATTGGGACAAAAATTGGAAAATTTTTAAGGGACTTTGAAAAAATTTCAACTGGAATTTTAGCAATTCTTTTATGTGAAATTGTAAACATGTGGACATGGATTTTGAAAATTCTAGAGAGAATTTTAAAAGCTTCAACAGAATTTCAACAATTTTGAGAGGGATTTGAAAAGTTTCAATGGGAATGGGAAGAATTGGGACAAAAATTGGAAAATTTTTAAGGGACTTTGAAAAAATTTCAACTGGAATTTTAGCCATTTTTTGACGTGAAATTGTAAACATGTGGACATGGATTTTGAAAATTCTAGAGAGAATTTTAAAAGCTTAAACAGAATTTCAACAATTTTGAGAGGGATTTGAAAAGTTTCAATGGGAATGGGAAGAATTGGGACAAAAATTGGAAAATTTTTAAGGGACTTTGAAAAAATTTCAACTGGAATTTTAGCCATTTTTTGACGTGAAATTGTAAACATGTGGAAGTGGATTTTGAAAATTCTAGAGAGAATTTTAAAAGCTTCAACAGAATTTCAACAATTTTGAGAGGGATTTGAAAAGTTTCAATGGGAATGGGAAGAATTGGGACAAAAATTGGAAAATTTTTAAGGGACTTTGAAAAAATTTCAACTGGAATTTTAGCAATTTTTTTACGTGAAATTGTGAACATGTGGACATGGATTTTGAAAATTCTAGAGAGAATTTTAAAAGCTTCAAGAGAATTTCAACAATTTTGAGAGGGATTTGAAAAGTTTCAATGGGAATGGGAAGAATTGGGACAAAAATTGGAAAATTTTTAAGGGACTTTGAAAAAATTTCAACTGGAATTTTAGCCATTTTATGATGTGAAATTGTAAAGATGTGGACATGGATTTTGAAAATTCTAGAGAGAATTTTTAAAGCTTTAACAGAATTTCAACTATTTTGAGAGGGATTTGAGAAGTTTCAATGGGAATGGGAAGAATTGGGACAAAAATTGGAAAATTTTTAAGGGACTTTGAAAAAATTTCAACTGGAATTTTAGCATTTTTTTTACGTGAAATTGTAAACATGTGGACATGGATTTTGAAAATTCTAGAGAGAATTTTAAAAGCTTCAAGAGAATTTCTACAATTTTGAGAGGGATTTGAAAAGTTTCAATGGGAATGGGAAGAATTGGGACAAAAATTGGAAAAATATTAAGGGACTTTGAAAAAATTTCAACTGGAATTTTAGCCATTTTTTGACGTGAAATTGTAAACATGTGGACATGGATTTTGAAAATTCTAGAGAGAATTTTAAAAGCTTCAAGAGAATTTCAACAATTTTGAGAGGGATTTGAAAAGTTTCAATGGGAATGGGAAGAATTGGGACAAAAATTGGAAAATTTTTAAGGGACTTTGAAAAAATTTCAACTGGAATTTTAGCAATTTTTTGACGTGAAATTGTAAACATGTGGACATGGATATGGAAAATTCTAGAGAGAATTTTAAAAGCTTCAAGAGAATTTCTACAATTTTGAGAGGGGATTTGAAAAGTTTCAATGGGAATGGGAAGAATTGGGACAAAAATTGGAAAATTTTTAAGGGACTTTGAAAAAATTTCAACTGGAATTTTAGCCATTTTTTGACGTGAAATTGTAAACATGTGGCCATGGATTTTGAAAATTCTAGAGAGAATTTTAAAAGCTTCAACAGAATTTCAACAATTTTGAGAGGGATTTGAAAAGTTTCAATGGGAATGGGAAGAATTGGGACAAAAATTGGAAAATTTTTAAGGGACTTTGAAAAAATTTCAACTGGAATTTTAGCCATTTTTTACGTGAAATTGTAAACATGTGGACATGGATTTTGAAAATTCTAGAGAGAATTTTAAAAGCTTCAAGAGAATTTCAACAATTTTGAGAGGGATTTGAAAAGTTTCAATGGGAATGGGAAGAATTGGGACAAAAATTGGAAAATTTTTAAGGGACTTTGAAAAAATTTCAACTGGAATTTTAGCCATTTTTTGACATGAAATTGTAAACATGTGGCCATGGATTTTGAAAATTCTAGAGAGAATTTTAAAAGCTTCAACAGAATTTCAACAATTTTGAGAGGGATTTGAAAAGTTTCAATGGGAATGGGAAGAATTGGGACAAAAATTGGAAAATTTTTAAGGGACTTTGAAAAAATTTCAACTGGAATTTTAGCAATTATTTATGTGAAATTGTAAACATGTGGACATGGATTTTGAAAATTCTAGAGAGAATTTTAAAAGCTTCAACAGAATTTCAACAATTTTGAGAGGGATTTGAAAAGTTTCTATGGGAATGGGAAGAATTGGGACAAAAATTGGAAAATTTTTCAGGGACTTTGAAAAAATTTCAACTGGAATTTTAGCCATTTTTAATGTGAAATTGTAAACATGTGGACATGGATTTTGAAAATTCTAGAGAGAATTTTAAAAGCTTCAAGAGAATTTCAACAATTTTGAGAGGGATTTGAAAAGTTTCAATGGGAATGGGAAGAATTGGGACAAAAATTGGAAAATTTTTAAGGGACTTTGAAAAAATTTCAACTGGAATTTTAGCCATTTTTTGACGTGAAATTGTAAACATGTGGACATTGATTTTGAAAATTCTAGAGAGAATTTTAAAAGCTTCAAGAGAATTTCAACAATTTTGAGAGGGATTTGAAAAGTTTCAATGGGAATGGGAAGAATTGGGACAAAAATTGGAAAATTTTTAAGGGACTTTGAAAAAATTTCAACTGGAATTTTAGCCATTTTTTGACGTGAAATTGTAAACATGTGGACATGGATTTTGAAAATTCTAGAGAGAATTTTAAAAGCTTTAACAGAATTTCAACAATTTTGAGAGGGATTTAAAAGGTTTCAATGGGAATGGGAAGAATTGGGACAAAAATTGGAAAATTTTTAAGGGACTTTGAAAAAATTTCAACTGGAATTTTAGCCATTTTTTGACGTGAAATTGTAAACATGTGGACATGGATTTTGAAAATTCTAGAGAGAATTTTAAAAGCTTCAAGAGAATTTCAACAAT
The DNA here is from genome assembly GCF_964273445.1 of Streptopelia decaocto. Lineage (NCBI taxonomy): Eukaryota > Metazoa > Chordata > Aves > Columbiformes > Columbidae > Streptopelia > Streptopelia decaocto. Next base: position 6,778 of record NW_028117265.1, on the reverse strand, counting down.
TTTGAGAGGGATTTGAAAAGTTTCAATGGGAATGGGAAGAATTGGGACAAAATTGGAAAATTTTTAAGGGACTTTTAAAAATTTCAACTGGAATTTTAGCATTTTTTTTACGTGAAATTGTAAACATGTGGACATGGATTTTGAAAATTCTAGAGAGAATTTTAAAAGCTTCAAGAGAATTTCAACAATTTTGAGAGGGATTTGAAAAGTTTCAATGGGAATGGGAAGAATTGGGACAAAAATTGGAAAAATATTAAGGGACTTTGAAAAAATTTCAACTGGAATTTTAGCCATTTTTTGACGTGAAATTGTAAACATGTGGACATGGATTTTGAAAATTCTAGAGAGAATTTTAAAAGCTTCAAGAGAATTTCAACAATTTTGAGAGGGATTTGAAAAGTTTCAATGGGAATGGGAAGAATTGGGACAAAAATTGGAAAATTTTTAAGGGACTTTGAAAAAATTTCAACTGGAATTTTAGCAATTTTTTGACGTGAAATTGTAAACATGTGGACATGGATATGGAAAATTCTAGAGAGAATTTTAAAAGCTTCAAGAGAATTTCTACAATTTTGAGAGGGATTTGAAAAGTTTCAATGGGAATGGGAAGAATTGGGACAAAAATTGGAAAATTTTTAAGGGACTTTGAAAAAATTTCAACTGGAATTTTAGCCATTTTTTGACGTGAAATTGTAAACATGTGGCCATGGATTTTGAAAATTCTAGAGAGAATTTTAAAAGCTTCAACAGAATTTCAACAATTTTGAGAGGGATTTGAAAAGTTTCAATGGGAATGGGAAGAATTGGGACAAAAATTGGAAAATTTTTAAGGGACTTTGAAAAAATTTCAACTGGAATTTTAGCCATTTTTTACGTGAAATTGTAAACATGTGGACATGGATTTTGAAAATTCTAGAGAGAATTTTAAAAGCTTCAACAGAATTTTCAACAATTTTGAGAGGGATTTGAAAAGTTTCAATGGGAATGGGAAGAATTGGGACAAAAATTGGAAAATTTTTCAGGGACTTTGAAAAAATTTCAACTGGAATTTTAGCCATTTTTTGACATGAAATTGTAAACATGTGGCCATGGAATTTGAAAATTCTAGAGAGAATTTTAAAAGCTTCAACAGAATTTCAACAATTTTGAGAGGGATTTGAAAAGTTTCAATGGGAATGGGAAGAATTGGGACAAAAATTGGAAAATTTTTCAGGGACTTTGAAAAAATTTCAACTGGAATTTTAGCCATTTTTTAATGTGAAATTGTAAACATGTGGACATGGATTTTGAAAATTCTAGAGAGAATTTTAAAAGCTTCAAGAGAATTTCAACAATTTTGAGAGGGATTTGAAAAGTTTCAATGGGAATGGGAAGAATTGGGACAAAAATTGGAAAATTTTTAAGGGACTTTGAAAAAATTTCAACTGGAATTTTAGCCATTTTTTGACGTGAAATTGTAAACATGTGGACATGGATTTTGAAAATTCTAGAGAGAATTTTAAAAGCTTCAAGAGAATTTCAACAATTTTGAGAGGGATTTGAAAAGTTTCAATGGGAATGGGAAGAATTGGGACAAAAATTGGAAAATTTTTAAGGGACTTTGAAAAAATTTCAACTGGAATTTTAGCCATTTTTTGACGTGAAATTGTAAACATGTGGACATGGATTTTGAAAATTCTAGAGAGAATTTTAAAAGCTTTAACAGAATTTCAACAATTTTGAGAGGGATTTAAAAGGTTTCAATGGGAATGGGAAGAATTGGGACAAAAATTGGAAAATTTTTAAGGGACTTTGAAAAAATTTCAACTGGAATTTTAGCCATTTTTTGACGTGAAATTGTAAACATGTTGAAGTGGATTTTGAAAATTCTAGAGAGAATTTTAAAAGCTTCAAGAGAATTTCAACAATTTTGAGAGGGATTTGAAAAGTTTCAATGGGAATGGGAAGAATTGGGACAAAAATTGGAAAATTTTGAAGGGACTTTGAAAAAATTTCAACTGGAATTTTAGCCATTTTTTGACGTGAAATTGTAAACATGTGGCCATGGATTTTGAAAATTCTAGAGAGAATTTTAAAAGCTTCAACAGAATTTCAACCATTTTGAGAGGGATTTGAAAAGTTTCAATGGGAATGGGAAGAATTGGGACAAAAATTGGAAAATTTTTAAGGGACTTTGAAAAAATTTCAACTGGAATTTTAGCCATTTTGTTACGTGAAATTGTAAACATGTGGACATGGATTTTGAAAATTCTAGAGAGAATTTTTAAAGCTTCAACAGAATTTCAACAATTTTGAGAGGGATTTGAAAAGTTTCAATGGGAATGGGAAGAATTGGGACAAAAATTGGAAAATTTTTCAGGGACTTTGAAAAAATTTCAACTGGAATTTTAGCCATTTTTTGATGTGAAATTGTAGACATGTGGCCATGGATTTTGAAAATTCTAGAGAGAATTTTAAAAGCTTCAACAGAATTTCAACAATTTTGAGAGGGATTTGAAAAGTTTCAATGGGAATGGGAAGAATTGGGACAAAAATTGGAAAATTTTTCAGGGACTTTGAAAAAATTTCAACTGGAATTTTAGCAATTTTTTGACGTGAAATTGTAAACATGTGGACATGGATTTTGAAAATTCTAGAGAGAATTTTAAAAGCTTCAACAGAATTTCAACAATTTTGAGAGGGATTTGAAAAGTTTCAATGGGAATGGGAAGAATTGGGACAAAAATTGGAAAATTTTTAAGGGACTTTGAAAAAATTTCAACTGGAATTTTAGCCATTTTTTGACGAGAAATTGTAAACATGTGGCCATGGATTTTGAAAATTCTAGAGAGAATTTTAAAAGCTTCAAGAGAATTTCAACACTTTTGAGAGGGATTTGAAAAGTTTCAATGGGAATGGGAAGAATTGGGACAAAAATTGGAAAATTTTTAAGGGACTTTGAAAAAATTTCAACTGGAATTTTAGCCATTTTTTGACGAGAAATTGTAAACATGTGGACATGGATTTTGAAAATTCTAGAGAGAATTTTAAAAGCTTCAAGAGAATTTCAACAATTTTGAGAGGGATTTGAAAAGTTTCAATGGGAATGGGAAGAATTGGGACAAAAATGGGAAAATTTTTAAGGGACTTTGAAAAAATTTCAACTGGAATTTTAGCCATTTTTTGACGTGAAATTGTAAACATGTGGACATGGATTTTGAAAATTCTAGAGAGAATTTTAAAAGCTTCAAGAGAATTTCAACAATTTTGAGAGGGATTTGAAAAGTTTCAATGGGAATGGGAAGAATTGGGACAAAAATTGGAAAATTTTTAAGGGACTTTGAAAAAATTTCAACTGGAATTTTAGCCATTTTTTGACGTGAAATTGTAAACATGTGGCCATGGATTTTGAAAATTCTAGAGAGAATTTTAAAAGCTTCAACAGAATTTCAACACTTTTGAGAGGGATTTGAAAAGTTTCAATGGGAATGGGAAGAATTGGGACAAAAATTGGAAAATTTTTAAGGGACTTTGAAAAAATTTCAACTGGAATTTTAGCAATTTTTTGACGTGAAATTGTAAACATGTGGACATGGATTTTGAAAATTCTAGAGAGAATTTTAAAAGCTTTAACAGAATTTCAACAATTTTGAGAGGGATTTGAAAAGTTTCAATGGGAATGGGAAGAATTGGGACAAAAATTGGAAAATTTTTCAGGGACTTTGAAAAATTTCAACTGGAATTTTAGCCATTTTTTGACGTGAAATTGTGAACATGTGGACATGGATTTTGAAAATTCTAGAGAGAATTTTAAAAGCTTCAAGAGAATTTCAACAGTTTTGAGAGGGATTTGAAAAGTTTCAATGGGAATGGGAAGAATTGGGACAAAAATTGGAAAATTTTTAAGGGAATTTGGAAAAATTTCAACTGGAATTTTAGCAATTTTTTTACGTGAAATTGTGAACATGTGGACATGGATTTTGAAAATTCTAGAGAGAATTTTAAAAGCTTTAACAGAATTTCAACTATTTTGAGAGGGATTTGAGAAGTTTCAATGGGAATGGGAAGAATTGGGACAAAAATTGGAAAATTTTTAAGGGACTTTGAAAAAATTTCAACTGGAATTTTAGCATTTTTTTTACGTGAAATTGTAAACATGTGGACATGGATTTTGAAAATTCTAGAGAGAATTTTAAAAGCTTCAAGAGAATTTCAACAATTTTGAGAGGGATTTGAAAAGTTTCAATGGGAATGGGAAGAATTGGGACAAAAATTGGAAAATTTTTAAGGGACTTTGAAAAAATTTCAACTGGAATTTTAGCAATTTTTTGACGTGAAATTGTAAACATGTGGACATGGATATGGAAAATTCTAGAGAGAATTTTAAAAGCTTCAAGAGAATTTCTACAATTTTGAGAGGGATTTGAAAAGTTTCAATGGGAATGGGAAGAATTGGGACAAAAATTGGAAAATTTTTAAGGGACTTTGAAAAAATTTCAACTGGAATTTTAGCCATTTTTTGAAGTGAAATTGTAAACATGTGGCCATGGATTTTGAAAATTCTAGAGAGAATTTTAAAAGCTTCAACAGAATTTCAACAATTTTGAGAGGGATTTGAAAAGTTTCAATGGGAATGGGAAGAATTGGGACAAAAATTGGAAAATTTTTAAGGGACTTTGAAAAAATTTCAACTGGAATTTTAGCCATTTTTACGTGAAATTGTAAACATGTGGACATGGATTTTGAAAATTCTAGAGAGAATTTTAAAAGCTTCAAGAGAATTTCAACAATTTTGAGAGGGATTTGAAAAGTTTCAATGGGAATGGGAAGAATTGGGACAAAAATTGGAAAATTTTTAAGGGACTTTGAAAAAATTTCAACTGGAATTTTAGCCATTTTTTGACATGAAATTGTAAACATGTGGCCATGGAATTTGAAAATTCTAGAGAGAATTTTAAAAGCTTCAACAGAATTTCAACAATTTTGAGAGGGATTTGAAAAGTTTCAATGGGAATGGGAAGAATTGGGACAAAAATTGGAAAATTTTTAAGGGACTTTGAAAAAATTTCAACTGGAATTTTAGCAATTATTTATGTGAAATTGTAAACATGTGGACATGGATTTTGAAAATTCTAGAGAGAATTTTAAAAGCTTCAACAGAATTTCAACAATTTTGAGAGGGATTTGAAAAGTTTCTATGGGAATGGGAAGAATTGGGACAAAAATTGGAAAATTTTTCAGGGACTTTGAAAAAATTTCAACTGGAATTTTAGCAATTTTTTTATGTGAAATTGTAAACATGTGGACATGGATTTTGAAAATTCTAGAGAGAATTTTAAAAGCTTCAAGAGAATTTCAACAATTTTGAGAGGGATTTGAAAAGTTTCAATGGGAATGGGAAGAATTGGGACAAAAATTGGAAAATTTTTAAGGGACTTTGAAAAAATTTCAACTGGAATTTTAGCCATTTTTTGACGTGAAATTGTAAACATGTGGACATGGATTTTGAAAATTCTAGAGAGAATTTTAAAAGCTTCAAGAGAATTTCAACAATTTTGAGAGGGATTTGAAAAGTTTCAATGGGAATGGGAAGAATTGGGACAAAAATTGGAAAATTTTTAAGGGACTTTGAAAAAATTTCAACTGGAATTTTAGCCATTTTTTGACGTGAAATTGTAAACATGTGGACATGGATTTTGAAAATTCTAGAGAGAATTTTAAAAGCTTTAACAGAATTTCAACAATTTTGAGAGGGATTTAAAAGGTTTCAATGGGAATGGGAAGAATTGGGACAAAAATTGGAAAATTTTTAAGGGACTTTGAAAAAATTTCAACTGGAATTTTAGCCATTTTTTGACGTGAAATTGTAAACATGTGGACATGGATTTTGAAAATTCTAGAGAGAATTTTAAAAGCTTCAAGAGAATTTCAACAATTTTGAGAGGGATTTGAAAAGTTTCAATGGGAATGGGAAGAATTGGGACAAAAATTGGAAAATTTTTAAGGGACTTTGAAAAAATTTCAACTGGAATTTTAGCCATTTTTTGACGTGAAATTGTAAACATGTGGCCATGGATTTTGAAAATTCTAGAGAGAATTTTAAAAGCTTCAACAGAATTTCAACCATTTTGAGAGGGATTTGAAAAGTTTCAATGGGAATGGGAAGAATTGGGACAAAAATTGGAAAATTTTTAAGGGACTTTGAAAAAATTTCAACTGGAATTTTAGACATTTTGTTACGTGAAATTGTAAACATGTGGACATGGATTTTGAAAATTCTAGAGAGAATTTTTAAAGCTTCAACAGAATTTCAACAATTTTGAGAGGGATTTGAAAAGTTTCAATGGGAATGGGAAGAATTGGGACAAAAATTGGAAAATTTTTCAGGGACTTTGAAAAAATTTCAACTGGAATTTTAGCCATTTTTTGATGTGAAATTGTAGACATGTGGCCATGGATTTTGAAAATTCTAGAGAGAATTTTAAAAGCTTCAAGAGAATTTCAACAATTTTGAGAGGGATTTGAAAAGTTTCAATGGGAATGGGAAGAATTGGGACAAAAATTGGAAAATTTTTAAGGGACTTTGAAAAAATTTCAACTGGAATTTTAGCCATTTTTTTATGTGAAATTGTAAACATGTGGACATGGATTTTGAAAATTCTAGAGAGAATTTTAAAAGCTTCAACAGAATTTCAACAATTTTGAGAGGGATTTGAAAAGTTTCAATGGGAATGGGAAGAATTGGGACAAAAATTGGAAAATTTTTAAGGGACTTTGAAAAAATTTCAACTGGAATTTT
>NW_028117266.1:0-42105 GCF_964273445.1 Streptopelia decaocto | reverse complement strand
GAAATTCTGTTGAAGCTTTTAAAATTCTCTCTAGAAGTTTCAAAATCCATGGCCACATGTTTACAATTTCACATAAAAAAATGGCTAAAAATCCAGTTGAAATTTTTCAAAGTCCCTTAAAAAATTTCCAATTTTTGTCCCAATTCTTCCCATTCCCATTGAAACTTTTCAAATCCCTCTCAAAATTGTTGAAATTCTGTTGAAGCTTTTAAAATTCTCTCTAGAAGTTTCAAAATCCATGGCCACATGTTTACAATTTCACGTCAAAAAATGGCTAAAATTCCAGTTGAAATTTTTCAAAGTCCCTTAAAAATTTTCCAATTTTTGTCCCAATTCTTCCCATTCCCATTGAAACTTTCAAATCCCTCTCAAAATTGTTGAAATTCTCTTGAAGCTTTTAAAATTCTCTCTAGAATTTTCAAAATCCATGGCCACATGTTTACAATTTCACGTCATAAAATGGCTAAAATTCCAGTTGAAATTTTTTCAAAGTCCCTTAAAAATTTTCCAATTTTTGTCCCAATTCTTCCCATTCCCATTGAAACTTTTCAAATCCCTCTCAAAATTGTTGAAATTCTGTTGAAGCTTTTAAAATTCTCTCTAGAATTTTCAAAATCCACGTCCACATGTTTACAATTTCACGTCAAAAATGGCTAAAATTCCAGTTGAAATTTTTTCAAAGTCCCTTAAAAATTTTCCAATTTTTGTCCCACTTCTTCCCATTCCCATTGAAACTTTTCAAATCCCTCTCAAAATTGTTGAAATTCTCTTGAAGCTTTTAAAATTCTCTCTAGAATTTTCAAAATCCATGGCCACATGTTTACAATTTCACGTCAAAAAATGGCTAAAATTCCAGTTGAAATTTTTTCAAAGTCCCTTCAAAATTTTCCAATTTTTGTCCCACTTCTTCCCATTCCCATTGAAACTTTTCAAATCCCTCTCAAAATTGTTGAAATTCTCTTGAAGCTTTTAAAATTCTCTCTAGAATTTTCAAAATCCATGTCCACATGTTTACAATTTCACGTCAAAAAATGGCTAAAATTCCAGTTGAAATTTTTTCAAAGTCCCTTAAAATTTTCCAATTTTTGTCCCAATTCTTCCCATTCCCATTGAAACTTTTCAAATCCCTCTCAAAATTGTTGAAATTCTGTTGAAGCTTTTTAAATTCTCTCTAGAATTTTCAAAATCCACGTCCACATGTTTACAATTTCACATCAAAAAATGGCTAAAATTCCAGTTGAAATTTTTTCAAAGTCCCTTAAAAATTTTCCAATTTTTGTCCCAATTCTTCCCATTCCCATTGAAACTTTTCAAATCCCTCTCAAAATTGTTGAAATTCCTGTTGAAGCTTTTAAAATTCTCTCTAGAATTTTCAAAATCCATGTCTACACGTTACAATTTCACGTAAAAAAAATGGCTAAAATTGCAGTTGAAATTTTTTCAAAGTCCCTTAAAAATTTTCCAATTTTTGTCCCAATTCTTCCCATTCCCATTGAAACTTTTCAAATCCCTCTCAAAATTGTTGAAATTCTCTTGAAGCTTTTAAAATTCTCTCTAGAATTTTCAAAATCCATGGCCACATGTTTACAATTTCACGTCAAAAAATGGCTAAAATTCCAGTTGAAATTTTTTCAAAGTCCCTTAAAAATTTTCCAATTTTTGTCCCAATTCTTCCCATTCCCATTGAAACTTTTCAAATCCCTCTCAAAATTGTTGAAATTCTGTTGAAGCTTTTAAAATTCTCTCTAGAAGTTTCAAAATCCATGGCCACATGTTTACAATTTCACGTCAAAAAATGGCTAAAATTCCAGTTGAAATTTTTTCAAAGTCCCTTAAAAATTTTCCAATTTTTGTCCCAATTCTTCCCATTCCCATTGAAACTTTTCAAATCCTCTCAAAATTGTTGAAATTCTGTTGAAGCTTTTAAAATTCTCTCTAGAAGTTTCAAAATCCATGGCCACATGTTTACAATTTCACATAAAAAAATGGCTAAAATTCCAGTTGAAATTTTTTCAAAGTCCCTTAAAAATTTTCCAATTTTTGTCCCAATTCTTCCCATTCCCATTGAAACTTTTCAAATCCCTCTCAAAATTGTTGAAATTCTGTTGAAGCTTTTAAAATTCTCTCTAGAAGTTTCAAAATCCATGGCCACATGTTTACAATTTCACGTCAAAAAATGGCTAAAATTCCAGTTGAAATTTTTTCAAAGTCCCTTAAAAATTTTCCAATTTTTGTCCCAATTCTTCCCATTCCCATTGAAACTTTTCAAATCCCTCTCAAAATTGTTGAAATTCTCTTGAAGCTTTTAAAATTCTCTCTAGAATTTTTCAAAATCCATGGCCACATGTTTACAATTTCACGTCATAAAATGGCTAAAATTCCAGTTGAAATTTTTTCAAAGTCCCTTAAAAATTTTCCAATTTTTGTCCCAATTCTTCCCATTCCCATTGAAACTTTTCAAATCCCTCTCAAAATTGTTGAAATTCTGTTGAAGCTTTTAAAATTCTCTCTAGAATTTTCAAAATCCATGGCCACATGTTTACAATTTCACGTCAAAAAATGGCTAAAATTCCAGTTGAAATTTTTTCAAAGTCCCTTAAAAATTTTCCAATTTTTGTCCCACTTCTTCCCATTCCCATTGAAACTTTTCAAATCCCTCTCAAAATTGTTGAAATTCTCTTGAAGCTTTTAAAATTCTCTCTAGAATTTTCAAAATCCATGGCCACATGTTTACAATTTCACGTCAAAAAATGGCTAAAATTCCAGTTGAAATTTTTTCAAAGTCCCTTCAAAATTTTCCAATTTTTGTCCCACTTCTTCCCATTCCCATTGAAACTTTTCAAATCCCTCTCAAAATTGTTGAAATTCTCTTGAAGCTTTTAAAATTCTCTCTAGAATTTTCAAAATCCATGTCCACATGTTTACAATTTCACGTCAAAAAATGGCTAAAATTCCAGTTGAAATTTTTTCAAAGTCCCTTAAAAATTTTCCAATTTTTGTCCCAATTCTTCCCATTCCCATTGAAACTTTTCAAATCCCTCTCAAAATTGTTGAAATTCTGTTGAAGCTTTTTAAATTCTCTCTAGAATTTTCAAAATCCACGTCCACATGTTTACAATTTCACATCAAAAAATGGCTAAAATTCCAGTTGAAATTTTTTCAAAGTCCCTTAAAAATTTTCCAATTTTTGTCCCAATTCTTCCCATTCCCATTGAAACTTTTCAAATCCCTCTCAAAATTGTTGAAATTCTGTTGAAGCTTTTAAAATTCTCTCTAGAATTTTCAAAATCCATGTCTACACGTTTACAATTTCACGTAAAAAAAATGGCTAAAATTCCAGTTGAAATTTTTCAAAGTCCCTTAAAAATTTTCCAATTTTTGTCCCAATTCTTCCCATTCCCATTGAAACTTTTCAAATCCCTCTCAAAATTGTTGAAATTCTCTTGAAGCTTTTAAAATTCTCTCTAGAATTTTCAAAATCCATGGCCACATGTTTACAATTTCACGTCAAAAAATGGCTAAAATTCCAGTTGAAATTTTTTCAAAGTCCCTTAAAAATTTTCCAATTTTTGTCCCAATTCTTCCCATTCCCATTGAAACTTTTCAAATCCCTCTCAAAATTGTTGAAATTCTGTTGAAGCTTTTAAAATTCTCTCTAGAAGTTTCAAAATCCATGGCCACATGTTTACAATTTCACGTCAAAAAATGGCTAAAATTCCAGTTGAAATTTTTTCAAAGTCCCTTAAAAATTTTCCAATTTTTGTCCCAATTCTTCCCATTCCCATTGAAACTTTTCAAATCCCTCTCAAAATTGTTGAAATTCTGTTGAAGCTTTTAAAATTCTCTCTAGAATTTTCAAAATCCATGGCCACATGTTTACAATTTCACGTCAAAAAATGGCTAAAATTCCAGTTGAAATTTTTTCAAAGTCCCTTAAAAATTTTCCAATTTTTGTCCCAATTCTTCCCATTCCCATTGAAACTTTTCAAATCCCTCTCAAAATTGTTGAAATTCTGTTGAAGCTTTTAAAATTCTCTCTAGAATTTTCAAAATCCATGTCCACATGTTTACAATTTCACGTCAAAAAATGGCTAAAATTCCAGTTGAAATTTTTTCAAAGTCCCTTAAAAATTTTCCAATTTTTGTCCCAATTCTTCCCATTCCCATTGAAACTTTTCAAATCCCTCTCAAAATTGTTGAAATTCTGTTGAAGCTTTTAAAATTCTCTCTAGAATTTTCAAAATCCATGTCCACATGTTTACAATTTCACGTCAAAAAATGGCTAAAATTGCAGTTGAAATTTTTTCAAAGTCCCTTAAAAATTTTCCAATTTTTGTCCCAATTCTTCCCATTCCCATTGAAACTTTTCAAATCCCTCTCAAAATTGTTGAAATTCTCTTGAAGCTTTTAAAATTCTCTCTAGAATTTTCAAAATCCATGGCCACATGTTTACAATTTCACGTAAAAAATGGCTAAAATTCCAGTTGAAATTTTTTCAAAGTCCCTTAAAAATTTTCCAATTTTTGTCCCAATTCTTCCCATTCCCATTGAAACTTTTCAAATCCCTCTCCAAATTGTTGAAATTCTCTTGAAGCTTTTAAAATTCTCTCTAGAATTTTCAAAATCCATGGCCACATGTTTACAATTTCACGTCAAAAAATGGCTAAAATTCCAGTTGAAATTTTTTCAAAGTCCCTTAAAAATTTTCCAATTTTTGTCCCAATTCTTCCCATTCCCATTGAAACTTTTCAAATCCCTCTCAAAATTGTTGAAATTCTGTTGAAGCTTTTAAAATTCTCTCTAGAAGTTTCAAAATCCATGGCCACATGTTTACAATTTCACATAAAAAAATGGCTAAAATTCCAGTTGAAATTTTTTCAAAGTCCCTTAAAAATTTTCCAATTTTTGTCCCAATTCTTCCCATTCCCATTGAAACTTTTCAAATCCCTCTCAAAATTGTTGAAATTCTGTTGAAGCTTTTAAAATTCTCTCTAGAATTTTCAAAATCCATGTCCACATGTTTACAATTTCACGTCAAAAAATGTCTAAAATTCCAGTTGAAATTTTTTCAAAGTCCCTTAAAAATTTTCCAATTTTTGTCCCAATTCTTCCCATTCCCATTGAAACTTTTCAAATCCCTCTCAAAATTGTTGAAATTCTCTTGAAGCTTTTAAAATTCTCTCTAGAATTTTCAAAATCCATGGCCACATGTTTACAATTTCACGTCATAAAATGGCTAAAATTCCAGTTGAAATTTTTTCAAAGTCCCTTAAAAATTTTCCAATTTTTGTCCCAATTCTTCCCATTCCCATTGAAACTTTTCAAATCCCTCTCAAAATTGTTGAAATTCTGTTGAAGCTTTTAAAATTCTCTCTAGAATTTTCAAAATCCATGGCCACATGTTTACAATTTCACGTCAAAAAATGGCTAAAATTCCAGTTGAAATTTTTTCAAAGTCCCTTAAAAATTTTCCAATTTTTGTCCCACTTCTTCCCATTCCCATTGAAACTTTTCAAATCCCTCTCAAAATTGTTGAAATTCTCTTGAAGCTTTTAAAATTCTCTCTAGAATTTTCAAAATCCATGGCCACATGTTTACAATTTCACGTCAAAAAATGGCTAAAATTCCAGTTGAAATTTTTTCAAAGTCCCTTCAAAATTTTCCAATTTTTGTCCCACTTCTTCCCATTCCCATTGAAACTTTTCAAATCCCTCTCAAAATTGTTGAAATTCTCTTGAAGCTTTTAAAATTCTCTCTAGAATTTTCAAAATCCATGTCCACATGTTTACAATTTCACGTCAAAAAATGGCTAAAATTCCAGTTGCAATTTTTTCAAAGTCCCTTAAAAATTTTCCAATTTTTGTCCCAATTCTTCCCATTCCCATTGAAACTTTTCAAATCCCTCTCAAAATTGTTGAAATTCTGTTGAAGCTTTTTAAATTCTCTCTAGAATTTTCAAAATCCACGTCCACATGTTTACAATTTCACATCAAAAAATGGCTAAAATTCCAGTTGAAATTTTTTCAAAGTCCCTTAAAAATTTTCCAATTTTTGTCCCAATTCTTCCCATTCCCATTGAAACTTTTCAAATCCCTCTCAAAATTGTTGAAATTCTGTTGAAGCTTTTAAAATTCTCTCTAGAATTTTCAAAATCCATGGCCACATGTTTACAATTTCACGTCAAAAATGGCTAAAATTCCAGTTGAAATTTTTTCAAAGTCCCTTAAAAATTTTCCAATTTTTGTCCCAATTCTTCCCATTCCCATTGAAACTTTTCAAATCCCTCTCCAAATTGTTGAAATTCTCTTGAAGCTTTTAAAATTCTCTCTAGAATTTTCAAAATCCATGGCCACATGTTTACAATTTCACATAAAAAAATGGCTAAAATTCCAGTTGAAATTTTTTCAAAGTCCCTTAAAAATTTTCCAATTTTTGTCCCAATTCTTCCCATTCCCATTGAAACTTTTCAAATCCCTCTCAAAATTGTTGAAATTCTGTTGAAGCTTTTAAAATTCTCTCTAGAAGTTTCAAAATCCATGGCCACATGTTTACAATTTCACATAAAAAAATGGCTAAAATTCCAGTTGAAATTTTTTCAAAGTCCCTTAAAAATTTTCCAATTTTTGTCCCAATTCTTCCCATTCCCATTGAAACTTTTCAAATCCCTCTCAAAATTGTTGAAATTCTGTTGAAGCTTTTAAAATTCTCTCTAGAATTTTCAAAATCCACGTCCACATGTTTACAATTTCACGTCAAAAAATGGCTAAAATTCCAGTTGAAATTTTTTCAAAGTCCCTTAAAAATTTTCCAATTTTTGTCCCAATTCTTCCCATTCCCATTGAAACTTTTCAAATCCCTCTCAAAATTGTTGAAATTCTCTTGAAGCTTTTAAAATTCTCTCTAGAATTTTCAAAATCCATGGCCACATGTTTACAATTTCACGTCATAAAATGGCTAAAATTCCAGTTGAAATTTTTTCAAAGTCCCTTAAAAATTTTCCAATTTTTGTCCCAATTCTTCCCATTCCCATTGAAACTTTTCAAATCCCTCTCAAAATTGTTGAAATTCTCTTGAAGCTTTTAAAATTCTCTCTAGAATTTTCAAAATCCATGGCCACATGTTTACAATTTCACGTAAAAAAATGGCTAAAATTCCAGTTGAAATTTTTTCAAAGTCCCTTCAAAATTTTCCAATTTTTGTCCCACTTCTTCCCATTCCCATTGAAACTTTTCAAATCCCTCTCAAAATTGTTGAAATTCTCTTGAAGCTTTTAAAATTCTCTCTAGAATTTTCAAAATCCATGTCCACATGTTTACAATTTCACGTCAAAAAAATGCTAAAATTCCAGTTGAAATTTTTTCAAAGTCCCTTAAAAATTTTCCAATTTTTGTCCCAATTCTTCCCATTCCCATTGAAACTTTTCAAAGCCCTCTCAAAATTGTAGAAATTCTGTTGAAGCTTTTAAAATTCTCTCTAGAATTTTCAAAATCCACGTCCACATGTTTACAATTTCACATCAAAAAATGGCTAAAATTCCAGTTGAAATTTTTTCAAAGTCCCTTAAAAATTTTCCAATTTTTGTCCCAATTCTTCCCATTCCCATTGAAACTTTTCAAATCCCTCTCAAAATTGTTGAAATTCTGTTGAAGCTTTTAAAATTCTCTCTAGAATTTTCAAAATCCATGTCCACATGTTTACAATTTCACGTCAAAAAATGGCTAAAATTGCAGTTGAAATTTTTTCAAAGTCCCTTAAAAATTTTCCAATTTTTGTCCCAATTCTTCCCATTCCCATTGAAACTTTTCAAATCCCTCTCAAAATTGTTGAAATTCTCTTGAAGCTTTTAAAATTCTCTCTAGAATTTTCAAAATCCACGTCCACATGTTTACAATTTCACGTCAAAAAATGGCTAAAATTCCAGTTGAAATTTTTTCAAAGTCCCTTAAAAATTTTCCAATTTTTGTCCCAATTCTTCCCATTCCCATTGAAACTTTTCAAATCCCTCTCAAAATTGTTGAAATTCTCTTGAAGCTTTTAAAATTCTCTCTAGAATTTTCAAAATCCATGGCCACATGTTTACAATTTCACGTCAAAAAATGGCTAAAATTCCAGTTGAAATTTTTTCAAAGTCCCTTAAAAATTTTCCAATTTTTGTCCCAATTCTTCCCATTCCCATTGAAACATTTCAAATCCCTCTCAAAATTGTTGAAATTCTGTTGAAGCTTTTAAAATTCTCTCTAGAATTTTCAAAATCCATGTCCACATGTTTACAATTTCACGTCAAAAAATTGCTAAAATTCCAGTTGAAATTTTTTCAAAGTCCCTTAAAAATTTTCCAATTTTTGTCCCAATTCTTCCCATTCCCATTGAAACTTTTCAAATCCCTCTCAAAATTGTTGAAATTCTGTTGAAGCTTTTAAAATTCTCTCTAGAATTTTCAAAATCCATGTCCACATGTTTACAATTTCACGTCAAAATTGCTAAAATTCCAGTTGAAATTTTTTCAAAGTCCCTTAAAAATTTTCCAATTTTTGTCCCAATTCTTCCCATTCCCATTGAAACTTTTCAAATCCCTCTCAAAATTGTTGAAATTCTGTTGAAGCTTTTAAAATTCTCTCTAGAATTTTCAAAATCCATGTCCGCATGTTTACAATTTCACGTCAAAAAATGGCTAAAATTCCAGTTGAAATTTTTTCAAAGTCCCTTAAAAATTTTCCAATTTTCGTCCCAATTCTTCCCATTCCCATTGAAACTTTTCAAATCCCTCTCAAAATTGTTGAAATTCTGTTGAAGCTTTTAAAATTCTCTCTAGAATTTTCAAAATCCATGTCCACATGTTTACAATTTCACGTCAAAAAATGGCTAAAATTGCAGTTGAAATTTTTTCAAAGTCCCTTCAAAATTTTCCAATTTTTGTCCCAATTCTTCCCATTCCCATTGAAACTTTTCAAATCCCTCTCAAAATTGTTGAAATTCTCTTGAAGCTTTTAAAATTCTCTCTAGAATTTTCAAAATCCATGTCCACATGTTTACAATTTCACGTCAAAAAATGGCTAAAATTCCAGTTGAAATTTTTTCAAAGTCCCTTAAAAATTTTCCAATTTTTGTCCCAATTCTTCCCATTCCCATTGAAACTTTTCAAATCCCTCTCAAAATTGTTGAAATTCTGTTGAAGCTTTTAAAATTCTCTCTAGAATTTTCAAAATCCATGGCCACATGTTTACAATTTCACATAAAAAAATTGCTAAAATTCCAGTTGAAATTTTTTCAAAGTCCCTTAAAAATTTTCCAATTTTTGTCCCAATTCTTCCCATTCCCATTGAAACTTTTCAAATCCCTCTCAAAATTGTTGAAATTCTCTTGAAGCTTTTAAAATTCTCTCTAGAATTTTCAAAATCCACGTCCACATGTTTACAATTTCACGTCAAAAAATGGCTAAAATTCCAGTTGAAATTTTTTCAAAGTCCCTTAAAAATTTTCCAATTTTTGTCCCAATTCTTCCCATTCCCATTGAAACTTTTCAAATCCCTCTCAAAATTGTTGAAATTCTGTTGAAGCTTTTAAAATTCTCTCTAGAATTTTCAAAATCCATGGCCACATGTTTACAATTTCACGTCAAAAAATGGCTAAAATTCCAGTTGAAATTTTTTCAAAGTCCCTTAAAAATTTTCCAATTTTTGTCCCAATTCTTCCCATTCCCATTGAAACTTTTCAAATCTCTCTCAAAATTGTTGAAATTCTGTTGAAGCTTTTAAAATTCTCTCTAGAATTTTCAAAATCCATGTCCACATGTTTACAATTTCACGTCAAAAAATTGCTAAAATTCCAGTTGAAATTTTTTCAAAGTCCCTTAAAAATTTTCCAATTTTTGTCCCAATTCTTCCCATTCCCATTGAAACTTTTCAAATCCCTCTCAAAATTGTTGAAATTCTGTTGAAGCTTTTAAAATTCTCTCTAGAATTTTCAAAATTCATGTCCACATGTTTACAATTTCACGTCAAAATTGCTAAAATTCCAGTTGAAATTTTTTCAAAGTCCCTTAAAAATTTTCCAATTTTTGTCCCAATTCTTCCCATTCCCATTGAAACTTTTCAAATCCCTCTCAAAATTGTTGAAATTCTGTTGAAGCTTTTAAAATTCTCTCTAGAATTTTCAAAATCCATGGCCACATGTTTACAATTTCACGTCAAAATTGCTAAAATTCCAGTTGAAATTTTTTCAAAGTCCCTTAAAAATTTTCCAAGTTTTGTCCCAATTCTTCCCATTCCCATTGAAACTTTTCAAATCCCTCTCAAAATTGTTGAAATTCTGTTGAAGCTTTTAAAATTCTCTCTAGAATTTTCAAAATCCATGTCCACATGTTTACCATTTCACGTCAAAAAATGGCTAAAATTCCAGTTGCAATTTTTTCAAAGTCCCTTAAAAATTTTCCAATTTTTGTCCCAATTCTTCCCATTCCCATTGAAACTTTTCAAATCCCTGTCAAAACTGTTGAAATTCTGTTGAAGCTTTTAAAATTCTCTCTAGAATTTTCAAAATCCACTTCAACATGTTTACAATTTCATGTAAAAAAATTGCTAAAATTCCAGTTGAAATTTTTTCAAAGTCCCTTAAAAATTTTCCAATTTTCGTCCCAATTCTTCCCATTCCCATTGAAACTTTTCAAATCCCTGTCAAAACTGTTGAAATCCTACTGAAAGTTTGACACTTCTCTCTAGAATTTTCAAAGTCCACTTCAACATGTTTACAATTTCACGTCAAAATTGCTAAAATTCCAGTTGAAATTTTTTCAAAGTCCCTTAAAAATTTTCCAATTTTTGTCCCAATTCTTCCCATTCCCATTGAAATTTTTCAAATCCCTCTCAAAACTATTGAAATCCTATTGAAAGTTTGACACTTCTCTCTAGAATTTTCAAAATCCACTTCAACATGTTTACAATTTCACGTCAAAATTGCTAAAATTCCAGTTGAAATTTTTTCAAAGTCCCTTAAAAATTTTCCAATTTTTGTCCCAATTCTTCCCATTCCCATTGAAACTTTTCAAATCCCTCTCAAAATTGTTGAAATTCTGTTGAAGCTTTTAAAATTCTCTCTAGAGTTTTCAAAATCCATGTCCACATGTTTACAATTTCACGTAAAAAAATTGCTAAAATTCCAGTTGAAATTTTTTCAAAGTCCCTTAAAAATTTTCCAATTTTTGTCCCAATTCTTCCCATTCCCATTGAAACTTTTCAAATCCCTCTCAAAATTGTTGAAATTCTGTTGAAGCTTTTAAAATTCTCTCTAGAATTTTCAAAATCCATGTCCACATGTTTACAATTTCACGTCAAAAAATTGCTAAAATTCCAGTTGAAATTTTTTCAAAGTCCCTTAAAAATTTTCCAATTTTTGTCCCAATTCTTCCCATTCCCATTGAAACTTTTCAAATCCCTCTCAAAACTGTTGAAATTCTGTTGAAGCTTTTAAAATTCTCTCTAGAATTTTCAAAATCCATGTCCACATGTTTACAATTTCACGTCAAAAATTGCTAAAATTCCAGTTGAAATTTTTTCAAAGTCCCTTAAAAATTTTCCAATTTTTGTCCCAATTCTTCCCATTCCCATTGAAACTTTTCAAATCCCTCTCAAAATTGTTGAAATTCTCTTGAAGCTTTTAAAATTCTCTCTAGAATTTTCAAAATCCATGGCCACATGTTTACAATTTCACGTCAAAAAATGGCTAAAATTCCAGTTGAAATTTTTTCAAAGTCCTTTAAAATTTTTCCAATTTTTGTCCCAATTCTTCCCATTCCCATTGAAACTTTTCAAATCCCTCTCAAAATTGTTGAAATTCTGTTGAAGCTTTTAAAATTCTCTCTAGAATTTTCAAAATCCATGGCCACATGTTTACAATTTCACGTAAAAAAGTGGCTAAAATTCCAGTTGAAATTTTTTCAAAGTCCCTTAAAAATTTTCCAATTTTTGTCCCAATTCTTCCCATTCCCATTGAAACTTTTCAAATCCCTCTCAAAACTGTTGGAATTCTGTTGAAGCTTTTAAAATTCTCTCTAGAATTTTCAAAATCCATGTCCACATGTTTACAATTTCACGTAAAAAAATGGCTAAAATTCCAGTTGAAATTTTTTCAAAGTCCCTTAAAAATTTTCCAATTTTTGTCCCAATTCTTCCCATTCCCATTGAAACTTTTCAAATCCCTCTCAAAATTGTTGAAATTCTCTTGAAGCTTTTAAAATTCTCTCTAGAATTTTCAAAATCCATGGCCACATGTTTACAATTTCACGTCAAAAAATTGCTAAAATTCCAGTTGAAATTTTTTCAAAGTCCCTTAAAAATTTTCCAATTTTTGTCCCAATTCTTCCCATTCCCATTGAAACTTTTCAAATCCCTCTCAAAATTGTTGAAATTCTGTTGAAGCTTTTAAAATTCTCTCTAGAATTTTCAATATCCATGTCTACACGTTTACAATTTCACGTAAAAAAAATGGCTAAAATTCCAGTTGAAATTTTTTCAAAGTCCCTTAAAAATTTTCCAATTTTTGTCCCAATTCTTCCCATTCCCATTGAAACTTTTCAAATCCCTCTCAAAATTGTTGAAATTCTCTTGAAGCTTTTAAAATTCTCTCTAGAATTTTCAAAATCCATGGCCACATGTTTACAATTTCACGTCAAAAAATGGCTAAAATTCCAGTTGAAATTTTTTCAAAGTCCCTTAAAAATTTTCCAATTTTTGTCCCAATTCTTCCCATTCCCATTGAAACTTTTCAAATCCCTCTCAAAATTGTTGAAATTCTGTTGAAGCTTTTAAAATTCTCTCTAGAAGTTTCAAAATCCATGGCCACATGTTTACAATTTCACGTCAAAAAATGGCTAAAATTCCAGTTGAAATTTTTTCAAAGTCCCTTAAAAATTTTCCAATTTTTGTCCCAATTCTTCCCATTCCCATTGAAACTTTTCAAATCCCTCTCAAAACTGTTGAAATTCTGTTGAAGCTTTTAAAATTCTCTCTAGAATTTTCAAAATCCACGTCCACATGTTTACAATTTCACGTCAAAAAATGGCTAAAATTCCAGTTGAAATTTTTTCAAAGTCCCTTCAAAATTTTCCAATTTTTGTCACAATTCTTCCCATTCCCATTGAAACTTTTCAAATCCCTCTCAAAATTGTTGAAATTCTCTTGAAGCTTTTAAAATTCTCTCTAGAATTTTCAAAATCCATGTCCACATGTTTACAATTTCACATCAAAAAATGGCTAAAATTCCAGTTGAAATTTTTTCAAAGTCCCTTAAAAATTTTCCAATTTTTGTCCCAATTCTTCCCATTCCCATTGAAACTTTTCAAATCCCTCTCCAAATTGTTGAAATTCTGTTGAAGCTTTTTAAATTCTCTCTAGAATTTTCAAAATCCACGTCCACATGTTTACAATTTCACATCAAAAAATGGCTAAAATTCCAGTTGAAATTTTTTCAAAGTCCCTTAAAAATTTTCCAATTTTTGTCCCAATTCTTCCCATTCCCATTGAAACTTTTCAAATCCCTCTCAAAATTGTTGAAATTCTGTTGAAGCTTTTAAAATTCTCTCTAGAATTTTCAAAATCCATGTCCACATGTTTACAATTTCACGTCAAAAAATGGCTAAAATTGCAGTTGAAATTTTTTCAAAGTCCCTTAAAAATTTTCCAATTTTTGTCCCAATTCTTCCCATTCCCATTGAAACTTTTCAAATCCCTCTCAAAATTGTTGAAATTCTCTTGAAGCTTTTAAAATTCTCTCTAGAATTTTCAAAATCCATGGCCACATGTTTACAATTTCACGTAAAAAATGGCTAAAATTCCAGTTGAAATTTTTTCAAAGTCCCTTAAAAATTTTCCAATTTTTGTCCCAATTCTTCCCATTCCCATTGAAACTTTTCAAATCCCTCTCCAAATTGTTGAAATTCTCTTGAAGCTTTTAAAATTCTCTCTAGAATTTTCAAAATCCATGGCCACATGTTTACAATTTCACGTCAAAAAATGGCTAAAATTCCAGTTGAAATTTTTTCAAAGTCCCTTAAAAATTTTCCAATTTTTGTCCCAATTCTTCCCATTCCCATTGAAACTTTTCAAATCCCTCTCAAAATTGTTGAAATTCTGTTGAAGCTTTTAAAATTCTCTCTAGAAGTTTCAAAATCCATGGCCACATGTTTACAATTTCACATAAAAAAATGGCTAAAATTCCAGTTGAAATTTTTTCAAAGTCCCTTAAAAATTTTCCAATTTTTGTCCCAATTCTTCCCATTCCCATTGAAACTTTTCAAATCCCTCTCAAAATTGTTGAAATTCTGTTGAAGCTTTTAAAATTCTCTCTAGAAGTTTCAAAATCCATGGCCACATGTTTACAATTTCACGTCAAAAAATGGCTAAAATTCCAGTTGAAATTTTTTCAAAGTCCCTTAAAAATTTTCCAATTTTTGTCCCAATTCTTCCCATTCCCATTGAAACTTTTCAAATCCCTCTCAAAATTGTTGAAATTCTCTTGAAGCTTTTAAAATTCTCTCTAGAATTTTCAAAATCCATGGCCACATGTTTACAATTTCACGTCATAAAATGGCTAAAATTCCAGTTGAAATTTTTTCAAAGTCCCTTAAAAATTTTCCAATTTTTGTCCCAATTCTTCCCATTCCCATTGAAACTTTTCAAATCCCTCTCAAAATTGTTGAAATTCTGTTGAAGCTTTTAAAATTCTCTCTAGAATTTTCAAAATCCACGTCCACATGTTTACAATTTCACGTCAAAAAATGGCTAAAATTCCAGTTGAAATTTTTTCAAAGTCCCTTAAAAATTTTCCAATTTTTGTCCCACTTCTTCCCATTCCCATTGAAACTTTTCAAATCCCTCTCAAAATTGTTGAAATTCTCTTGAAGCTTTTAAAATTCTCTCTAGAATTTTCAAAATCCATGGCCACATGTTTACAATTTCACGTCAAAAAATGGCTAAAATTCCAGTTGAAATTTTTTCAAAGTCCCTTCAAAATTTTCCAATTTTTGTCCCACTTCTTCCCATTCCCATTGAAACTTTTCAAATCCCTCTCAAAATTGTTGAAATTCTCTTGAAGCTTTTAAAATTCTCTCTAGAATTTTCAAAATCCATGTCCACATGTTTACAATTTCACGTCAAAAAATGGCTAAAATTCCAGTTGAAATTTTTTCAAAGTCCCTTAAAAATTTTCCAATTTTTGTCCCAATTCTTCCCATTCCCATTGAAACTTTTCAAATCCCTCTCAAAATTGTTGAAATTCTGTTGAAGCTTTTTAAATTCTCTCTAGAATTTTCAAAATCCACGTCCACATGTTTACAATTTCACATCAAAAAATGGCTAAAATTCCAGTTGAAATTTTTTCAAAGTCCCTTAAAAATTTTCCAATTTTTGTCCCAATTCTTCCCATTCCCATTGAAACTTTTCAAATCCCTCTCAAAATTGTTGAAATTCTGTTGAAGCTTTTAAAATTCTCTCTAGAATTTTCAAAATCCATGTCTACACGTTTACAATTTCACGTAAAAAAAATGGCTAAAATTGCAGTTGAAATTTTTTCAAAGTCCCTTAAAAATTTTCCAATTTTTGTCCCAATTCTTCCCATTCCCATTGAAACTTTTCAAATCCCTCTCAAAATTGTTGAAATTCTCTTGAAGCTTTTAAAATTCTCTCTAGAATTTTCAAAATCCATGGCCACATGTTTACAATTTCACGTCAAAAAATGGCTAAAATTCCAGTTGAAATTTTTTCAAAGTCCCTTAAAAATTTTCCAATTTTTGTCCCAATTCTTCCCATTCCCATTGAAACTTTTCAAATCCCTCTCAAAATTGTTGAAATTCTGTTGAAGCTTTTAAAATTCTCTCTAGAAGTTTCAAAATCCATGGCCACATGTTTACAATTTCACGTCAAAAAATGGCTAAAATTCCAGTTGAAATTTTTTCAAAGTCCCTTAAAAATTTTCCAATTTTTGTCCCAATTCTTCCCATTCCCATTGAAACTTTTCAAATCCCTCTCAAAATTGTTGAAATTCTGTTGAAGCTTTTAAAATTCTCTCTAGAAGTTTCAAAATCCATGGCCACATGTTTACAATTTCACATAAAAAAATGGCTAAAATTCCAGTTGAAATTTTTTCAAAGTCCCTTAAAAATTTTCCAATTTTTGTCCCAATTCTTCCCATTCCCATTGAAACTTTTCAAATCCCTCTCAAAATTGTTGAAATTCTGTTGAAGCTTTTAAAATTCTCTCTAGAAGTTTCAAAATCCATGGCCACATGTTTACAATTTCACGTCAAAAAATGGCTAAAATTCCAGTTGAAATTTTTTCAAAGTCCCTTAAAAATTTTCCAATTTTTGTCCCAATTCTTCCCATTCCCATTGAAACTTTTCAAATCCCTCTCAAAATTGTTGAAATTCTCTTGAAGCTTTTAAAATTCTCTCTAGAATTTTCAAAATCCATGGCCACATGTTTACAATTTCACGTCATAAAATGGCTAAAATTCCAGTTGAAATTTTTTCAAAGTCCCTTAAAAATTTTCCAATTTTTGTCCCAATTCTTCCCATTCCCATTGAAACTTTTCAAATCCCTCTCAAAATTGTTGAAATTCTGTTGAAGCTTTTAAAATTCTCTCTAGAATTTTCAAAATCCATGGCCACATGTTTACAATTTCACGTCAAAAAATGGCTAAAATTCCAGTTGAAATTTTTTCAAAGTCCCTTAAAAATTTTCCAATTTTTGTCCCACTTCTTCCCATTCCCATTGAAACTTTTCAAATCCCTCTCAAAATTGTTGAAATTCTCTTGAAGCTTTTAAAATTCTCTCTAGAATTTTCAAAATCCATGGCCACATGTTTACAATTTCACGTCAAAAAATGGCTAAAATTCCAGTTGAAATTTTTTCAAAGTCCCTTCAAAATTTTCCAATTTTTGTCCCACTTCTTCCCATTCCCATTGAAACTTTTCAAATCCCTCTCAAAATTGTTGAAATTCTCTTGAAGCTTTTAAAATTCTCTCTAGAATTTTCAAAATCCATGTCCACATGTTTACAATTTCACGTCAAAAAATGGCTAAAATTCCAGTTGAAATTTTTTCAAAGTCCCTTAAAAATTTTCCAATTTTTGTCCCAATTCTTCCCATTCCCATTGAAACTTTTCAAATCCCTCTCAAAATTGTTGAAATTCTGTTGAAGCTTTTTAAATTCTCTCTAGAATTTTCAAAATCCACGTCCACATGTTTACAATTTCACATCAAAAAATGGCTAAAATTCCAGTTGAAATTTTTTCAAAGTCCCTTAAAAATTTTCCAATTTTTGTCCCAATTCTTCCCATTCCCATTGAAACTTTTCAAATCCCTCTCAAAATTGTTGAAATTCTGTTGAAGCTTTTAAAATTCTCTCTAGAATTTTCAAAATCCATGTCTACACGTTTACAATTTCACGTAAAAAAAATGGCTAAAATTCCAGTTGAAATTTTTTCAAAGTCCCTTAAAAATTTTCCAATTTTTGTCCCAATTCTTCCCATTCCCATTGAAACTTTTCAAATCCCTCTCAAAATTGTTGAAATTCTCTTGAAGCTTTTAAAATTCTCTCTAGAATTTTCAAAATCCATGGCCACATGTTTACAATTTCACGTCAAAAAATGGCTAAAATTCCAGTTGAAATTTTTTCAAAGTCCCTTAAAAATTTTCCAATTTTTGTCCCAATTCTTCCCATTCCCATTGAAACTTTTCAAATCCCTCTCAAAATTGTTGAAATTCTGTTGAAGCTTTTAAAATTCTCTCTAGAAGTTTCAAAATCCATGGCCACATGTTTACAATTTCACGTCAAAAAATGGCTAAAATTCCAGTTGAAATTTTTTCAAAGTCCCTTAAAAATTTTCCAATTTTTGTCCCAATTCTTCCCATTCCCATTGAAACTTTTCAAATCCCTCTCAAAATTGTTGAAATTCTGTTGAAGCTTTTAAAATTCTCTCTAGAATTTTCAAAATCCATGGCCACATGTTTACAATTTCACGTCAAAAAATGGCTAAAATTCCAGTTGAAATTTTTTCAAAGTCCCTTCAAAATTTTCCAATTTTTGTCCCACTTCTTCCCATTCCCATTGAAACTTTTCAAATCCCTCTCAAAATTGTTGAAATTCTCTTGAAGCTTTTAAAATTCTCTCTAGAATTTTCAAAATCCATGTCCACATGTTTACAATTTCACGTCAAAAAATGGCTAAAATTCCAGTTGAAATTTTTTCAAAGTCCCTTAAAAATTTTCCAATTTTTGTCCCAATTCTTCCCATTCCCATTGAAACTTTTCAAATCCCTCTCCAAATTGTTGAAATTCTGTTGAAGCTTTTAAAATTCTCTCTAGAATTTTCAAAATCCACGTCCACATGTTTACAATTTCACATCAAAAAATGGCTAAAATTCCAGTTGAAATTTTTTCAAAGTCCCTTAAAAATTTTCCAATTTTTGTCCCAATTCTTCCCATTCCCATTGAAACTTTTCAAATCCCTCTCAAAATTGTTGAAATTCTGTTGAAGCTTTTAAAATTCTCTCTAGAATTTTCAAAATCCATGTCCACATGTTTACAATTTCACGTCAAAAAATGGCTAAAATTGCAGTTGAAATTTTTTCAAAGTCCCTTAAAAATTTTCCAATTTTTGTCCCAATTCTTCCCATTCCCATTGAAACTTTTCAAATCCCTCTCAAAATTGTTGAAATTCTCTTGAAGCTTTTAAAATTCTCTCTAGAATTTTCAAAATCCATGGCCACATGTTTACAATTTCACGTAAAAAATGGCTAAAATTCCAGTTGAAATTTTTTCAAAGTCCCTTAAAAATTTTCCAATTTTTGTCCCAATTCTTCCCATTCCCATTGAAACTTTTCAAATCCCTCTCCAAATTGTTGAAATTCTCTTGAAGCTTTTAAAATTCTCTCTAGAATTTTCAAAATCCATGGCCACATGTTTACAATTTCACGTCAAAAAATGGCTAAAATTCCAGTTGAAATTTTTTCAAAGTCCCTTAAAAATTTTCCAATTTTTGTCCCAATTCTTCCCATTCCCATTGAAACTTTTCAAATCCCTCTCAAAATTGTTGAAATTCTGTTGAAGCTTTTAAAATTCTCTCTAGAAGTTTCAAAATCCATGGCCACATGTTTACAATTTCACATAAAAAAATGGCTAAAATTCCAGTTGAAATTTTTTCAAAGTCCCTTAAAAATTTTCCAATTTTTGTCCCAATTCTTCCCATTCCCATTGAAACTTTTCAAATCCCTCTCAAAATTGTTGAAATTCTGTTGAAGCTTTTAAAATTCTCTCTAGAATTTTCAAAATCCATGTCCACATGTTTACAATTTCACGTCAAAAAATGTCTAAAATTCCAGTTGAAATTTTTTCAAAGTCCCTTAAAAATTTTCCAATTTTTGTCCCAATTCTTCCCATTCCCATTGAAACTTTTCAAATCCCTCTCAAAATTGTTGAAATTCTCTTGAAGCTTTTAAAATTCTCTCTAGAATTTTCAAAATCCATGGCCACATGTTTACAATTTCACGTCATAAAATGGCTAAAATTCCAGTTGAAATTTTTTCAAAGTCCCTTAAAAATTTTCCAATTTTTGTCCCAATTCTTCCCATTCCCATTGAAACTTTTCAAATCCCTCTCAAAATTGTTGAAATTCTGTTGAAGCTTTTAAAATTCTCTCTAGAATTTTCAAAATCCATGGCCACATGTTTACAATTTCACGTCAAAAAATGGCTAAAATTCCAGTTGAAATTTTTTCAAAGTCCCTTAAAAATTTTCCAATTTTTGTCCCACTTCTTCCCATTCCCATTGAAACTTTTCAAATCCCTCTCAAAATTGTTGAAATTCTCTTGAAGCTTTTAAAATTCTCTCTAGAATTTTCAAAATCCATGGCCACATGTTTACAATTTCACGTCAAAAAATGGCTAAAATTCCAGTTGAAATTTTTTCAAAGTCCCTTCAAAATTTTCCAATTTTTGTCCCACTTCTTCCCATTCCCATTGAAACTTTTCAAATCCCTCTCAAAATTGTTGAAATTCTCTTGAAGCTTTTAAAATTCTCTCTAGAATTTTCAAAATCCATGTCCACATGTTTACAATTTCACGTCAAAAAATGGCTAAAATTCCAGTTGCAATTTTTTCAAAGTCCCTTAAAAATTTTCCAATTTTTGTCCCAATTCTTCCCATTCCCATTGAAACTTTTCAAATCCCTCTCAAAATTGTTGAAATTCTGTTGAAGCTTTTTAAATTCTCTCTAGAATTTTCAAAATCCACGTCCACATGTTTACAATTTCACATCAAAAAATGGCTAAAATTCCAGTTGAAATTTTTTCAAAGTCCCTTAAAAATTTTCCAATTTTTGTCCCAATTCTTCCCATTCCCATTGAAACTTTTCAAATCCCTCTCAAAATTGTTGAAATTCTGTTGAAGCTTTTAAAATTCTCTCTAGAATTTTCAAAATCCATGGCCACATGTTTACAATTTCACGTCAAAAATGGCTAAAATTCCAGTTGAAATTTTTTCAAAGTCCCTTAAAAATTTTCCAATTTTTGTCCCAATTCTTCCCATTCCCATTGAAACTTTTCAAATCCCTCTCCAAATTGTTGAAATTCTCTTGAAGCTTTTAAAATTCTCTCTAGAATTTTCAAAATCCATGGCCACATGTTTACAATTTCACATAAAAAAATGGCTAAAATTCCAGTTGAAATTTTTTCAAAGTCCCTTAAAAATTTTCCAATTTTTGTCCCAATTCTTCCCATTCCCATTGAAACTTTTCAAATCCCTCTCAAAATTGTTGAAATTCTGTTGAAGCTTTTAAAATTCTCTCTAGAAGTTTCAAAATCCATGGCCACATGTTTACAATTTCACATAAAAAAATGGCTAAAATTCCAGTTGAAATTTTTTCAAAGTCCCTTAAAAATTTTCCAATTTTTGTCCCAATTCTTCCCATTCCCATTGAAACTTTTCAAATCCCTCTCAAAATTGTTGAAATTCTGTTGAAGCTTTTAAAATTCTCTCTAGAATTTTCAAAATCCACGTCCACATGTTTACAATTTCACGTCAAAAAATGGCTAAAATTCCAGTTGAAATTTTTTCAAAGTCCCTTAAAAATTTTCCAATTTTTGTCCCAATTCTTCCCATTCCCATTGAAACTTTTCAAATCCCTCTCAAAATTGTTGAAATTCTCTTGAAGCTTTTAAAATTCTCTCTAGAATTTTCAAAATCCATGGCCACATGTTTACAATTTCACGTCATAAAATGGCTAAAATTCCAGTTGAAATTTTTTCAAAGTCCCTTAAAAATTTTCCAATTTTTGTCCCAATTCTTCCCATTCCCATTGAAACTTTTCAAATCCCTCTCAAAATTGTTGAAATTCTCTTGAAGCTTTTAAAATTCTCTCTAGAATTTTCAAAATCCATGGCCACATGTTTACAATTTCACGTAAAAAAATGGCTAAAATTCCAGTTGAAATTTTTTCAAAGTCCCTTCAAAATTTTCCAATTTTTGTCCCACTTCTTCCCATTCCCATTGAAACTTTTCAAATCCCTCTCAAAATTGTTGAAATTCTCTTGAAGCTTTTAAAATTCTCTCTAGAATTTTCAAAATCCATGTCCACATGTTTACAATTTCACGTCAAAAAAATGCTAAAATTCCAGTTGAAATTTTTTCAAAGTCCCTTAAAAATTTTCCAATTTTTGTCCCAATTCTTCCCATTCCCATTGAAACTTTTCAAATCCCTCTCAAAATTGTAGAAATTCTGTTGAAGCTTTTAAAATTCTCTCTAGAATTTTCAAAATCCACGTCCACATGTTTACAATTTCACATCAAAAAATGGCTAAAATTCCAGTTGAAATTTTTTCAAAGTCCCTTAAAAATTTTCCAATTTTTGTCCCAATTCTTCCCATTCCCATTGAAACTTTTCAAATCCCTCTCAAAATTGTTGAAATTCTGTTGAAGCTTTTAAAATTCTCTCTAGAATTTTCAAAATCCATGTCCACATGTTTACAATTTCACGTCAAAAAATGGCTAAAATTGCAGTTGAAATTTTTTCAAAGTCCCTTAAAAATTTTCCAATTTTTGTCCCAATTCTTCCCATTCCCATTGAAACTTTTCAAATCCCTCTCAAAATTGTTGAAATTCTCTTGAAGCTTTTAAAATTCTCTCTAGAATTTTCAAAATCCACGTCCACATGTTTACAATTTCACGTCAAAAAATGGCTAAAATTCCAGTTGAAATTTTTTCAAAGTCCCTTAAAAATTTTCCAATTTTTGTCCCAATTCTTCCCATTCCCATTGAAACTTTTCAAATCCCTCTCAAAATTGTTGAAATTCTCTTGAAGCTTTTAAAATTCTCTCTAGAATTTTCAAAATCCATGGCCACATGTTTACAATTTCACGTCAAAAAATGGCTAAAATTCCAGTTGAAATTTTTTCAAAGTCCCTTAAAAATTTTCCAATTTTTGTCCCAATTCTTCCCATTCCCATTGAAACATTTCAAATCCCTCTCAAAATTGTTGAAATTCTGTTGAAGCTTTTAAAATTCTCTCTAGAATTTTCAAAATCCATGTCCACATGTTTACAATTTCACGTCAAAAAATTGCTAAAATTCCAGTTGAAATTTTTTCAAAGTCCCTTAAAAATTTTCCAATTTTTGTCCCAATTCTTCCCATTCCCATTGAAACTTTTCAAATCCCTCTCAAAATTGTTGAAATTCTGTTGAAGCTTTTAAAATTCTCTCTAGAATTTTCAAAATCCATGTCCACATGTTTACAATTTCACGTCAAAATTGCTAAAATTCCAGTTGAAATTTTTTCAAAGTCCCTTAAAAATTTTCCAATTTTTGTCCCAATTCTTCCCATTCCCATTGAAACTTTTCAAATCCCTCTCAAAATTGTTGAAATTCTGTTGAAGCTTTTAAAATTCTCTCTAGAATTTTCAAAATCCATGTCCGCATGTTTACAATTTCACGTCAAAAAATGGCTAAAATTCCAGTTGAAATTTTTTCAAAGTCCCTTAAAAATTTTCCAATTTTCGTCCCAATTCTTCCCATTCCCATTGAAACTTTTCAAATCCCTCTCAAAATTGTTGAAATTCTGTTGAAGCTTTTAAAATTCTCTCTAGAATTTTCAAAATCCATGTCCACATGTTTACAATTTCACGTCAAAAAATGGCTAAAATTGCAGTTGAAATTTTTTCAAAGTCCCTTAAAAATTTTCCAATTTTTGTCCCAATTCTTCCCATTCCCATTGAAACTTTTCAAATCCCTCTCAAAATTGTTGAAATTCTCTTGAAGCTTTTAAAATTCTCTCTAGAATTTTCAAAATCCATGTCCACATGTTTACAATTTCACGTCAAAAAATGGCTAAAATTCCAGTTGAAATTTTTTCAAAGTCCCTTAAAAATTTTCCAATTTTTGTCCCAATTCTTCCCATTCCCATTGAAACTTTTCAAATCCCTCTCAAAATTGTTGAAATTCTGTTGAAGCTTTTAAAATTCTCTCTAGAATTTTCAAAATCCATGGCCACATGTTTACAATTTCACATAAAAAAATTGCTAAAATTCCAGTTGAAATTTTTTCAAAGTCCCTTAAAAATTTTCCAATTTTTGTCCCAATTCTTCCCATTCCCATTGAAACTTTTCAAATCCCTCTCAAAATTGTTGAAATTCTCTTGAAGCTTTTAAAATTCTCTCTAGAATTTTCAAAATCCACGTCCACATGTTTACAATTTCACGTCAAAAAATGGCTAAAATTCCAGTTGAAATTTTTTCAAAGTCCCTTAAAAATTTTCCAATTTTTGTCCCAATTCTTCCCATTCCCATTGAAACTTTTCAAATCCCTCTCAAAATTGTTGAAATTCTGTTGAAGCTTTTAAAATTCTCTCTAGAATTTTCAAAATCCATGGCCACATGTTTACAATTTCACGTCAAAAAATGGCTAAAATTCCAGTTGAAATTTTTTCAAAGTCCCTTAAAAATTTTCCAATTTTTGTCCCAATTCTTCCCATTCCCATTGAAACTTTTCAAATCTCTCTCAAAATTGTTGAAATTCTGTTGAAGCTTTTAAAATTCTCTCTAGAATTTTCAAAATCCATGTCCACATGTTTACAATTTCACGTCAAAAAATGCTAAAATTCCAGTTGAAATTTTTTCAAAGTCCCTTAAAAATTTTCCAATTTTTGTCCCAATTCTTCCCATTCCCATTGAAACTTTTCAAATCCCTCTCAAAATTGTTGAAATTCTGTTGAAGCTTTTAAAATTCTCTCTAGAATTTTCAAAATTCATGTCCACATGTTTACAATTTCACGTCAAAAATTGCTAAAATTCCAGTTGAAATTTTTTCAAAGTCCCTTAAAAATTTTCCAATTTTTGTCCCAATTCTTCCCATTCCCATTGAAACTTTTCAAATCCCTCTCAAAATTGTTGAAATTCTGTTGAAGCTTTTAAAATTCTCTCTAGAATTTTCAAAATCCATGGCCACATGTTTACAATTTCACGTCAAAATTGCTAAAATTCCAGTTGAAATTTTTTCAAAGTCCCTTAAAAATTTTCCAATTTTTGTCCCAATTCTTCCCATTCCCATTGAAACTTTTCAAATCCCTCTCAAAATTGTTGAAATTCTGTTGAAGCTTTTAAAATTCTCTCTAGAATTTTCAAAATCCATGGCCACATGTTTACAATTTCACGTCAAAATTGCTAAAATTCCAGTTGAAATTTTTTCAAAGTCCCTTAAAAATTTTCCAAGTTTTGTCCCAATTCTTCCCATTCCCATTGAAACTTTTCAAATCCCTCTCAAAATTGTTGAAATTCTGTTGAAGCTTTTAAAATTCTCTCTAGAATTTTCAAAATCCATGTCCACATGTTTACCATTTCACGTCAAAAAATGGCTAAAATTCCAGTTGCAATTTTTCAAAGTCCCTTAAAAATTTTCCAATTTTTGTCCCAATTCTTCCCATTCCCATTGAAACTTTTCAAATCCCTGTCAAAACTGTTGAAATTCTGTTGAAGCTTTTAAAATTCTCTCTAGAATTTTCAAAATCCACTTCAACATGTTTACAATTTCATGTAAAAAAATTGCTAAAATTCCAGTTGAAATTTTTTCAAAGTCCCTTAAAAATTTTCCAATTTTCGTCCCAATTCTTCCCATTCCCATTGAAACTTTTCAAATCCCTGTCAAAACTGTTGAAATCCTACTGAAAGTTTGACACTTTCTCTCTAGAATTTTCAAAGTCCACTTCAACATGTTTACAATTTCACGTCAAAATTGCTAAAATTCCAGTTGAAATTTTTTCAAAGTCCCTTAAAAATTTTCCAATTTTTGTCCCAATTCTTCCCATTCCCATTGAAATTTTTCAAATCCCTCTCAAAACTATTGAAATCCTATTGAAAGTTTGACACTTCTCTCTAGAATTTTCAAAATCCACTTCAACATGTTTACAATTTCACGTCAAAATTGCTAAAATTCCAGTTGAAATTTTTTCAAAGTCCCTTAAAAATTTTCCAATTTTTGTCCCAATTCTTCCCATTCCCATTGAAACTTTTCAAAATCCCTCTCAAAATTGTTGAAATTCTGTTGAAGCTTTTAAAATTCTCTCTAGAGTTTTCAAAATCCATGTCCACATGTTTACAATTTCACGTAAAAAATTGCTAAAATTCCAGTTGAAATTTTTCAAAGTCCCTTAAAAATTTTCCAATTTTGTCCCAATTCTTCCCATTCCCATTGAAACTTTTCAAATCCCTCTCAAAATTGTTGAAATTCTGTTGAAGCTTTTAAAATTCTCTCTAGAATTTTCAAAATCCATGTCCACATGTTTACAATTTCACGTCAAAAAATGGCTAAAATTCCAGTTGAAATTTTTTCAAAGTCCCTTAAAAATTTTCCAATTTTTGTCCCAATTCTTCCCATTCCCATTGAAACTTTTCAAATCCCTCTCAAAACTGTTGAAATTCTGTTGAAGCTTTTAAAATTCTCTCTAGAATTTTCAAAATCCATGTCCACATGTTTACAATTTCACGTCAAAAATTGCTAAAATTCCAGTTGAAATTTTTTCAAAGTCCCTTAAAAATTTTCCAATTTTTGTCCCAATTCTTCCCATTCCCATTGAAACTTTTCAAATCCCTCTCAAAATTGTTGAAAATCTGTTGAAGCTTTTAAAATTCTCTCTAGAATTTTGAAAATCCACTTCACATGTTTACAATTTCACGTCAAAAAATTGCTAAAATTCCAGTTTGAATTTTTTCAAAGTCCCTTAAAAATTTTCCAATTTTTGTCCCAATTCTTCCCATTCCCATTGAAACTTTTCAAATCCCTCTCAAAATTGTTGAAATTCTCTTGAAGCTTTTAAAATTCTCTCTAGAATTTTCAAAATCCATGTCCACATGTTTACAATTTCACGTCAAAAAATTGCTAAAATTCCAGTTGAAATTTTTTCAAAGTCCCTTCAAAATTTTCCAATTTTTGTCCCAATTCTTCCCATTCCCATTGAAACTTTTCAAATCCCTCTCAAAATTGTTGAAATTCTGTTGAAGCTTTTAAAATTCTCTCTAGAATTTTCAAAATCCATGTCCACATGTTTACGATTTCACGTCAAAAAATGGCTAAAATTCCAGTTGAAATTTTTTCAAAGTCCCTTAAAAATTTTCCAATTTTTGTCCCAATTCTTCCCATTCCCATTGAAACTTTTCAAATCCCTCTCAAAATTGTTGAAATTCTGTTGAAGCTTTTAAAATTCTCTCTAGAATTTTCAAAATCCACTTCAACATGTTTACAATTTCACGTCAAAAAATGGCTAAAATTCCAGTTGAAATTTTTTCAAAGTCCCTTAAAATTTTCCAATTTTTGTCCCAATTCTTCCCATTCCCATTGAAACTTTTCAAATCCATCTCAAAATTGTTGAAATTCTCTTTAAGCTTTTAAAATTCTCTCTAGAATTTTCAAAATCCATGTCCACATGTTCACAATTTCACGTCAAAAAATTGCTAAAATTCCAGTTGAAATTTTTTCAAAGTCCCTTAAAAATTTTCCAATTTTTGTCCCAATTCTTCCCATTTCCATTGAAACTTTTCAAATCCCTCTCAAAACTGTTGGAATTCTGTTGAAGCTTTTAAAATTCTCTCTAGAATTTTCAAAAATCCACTTCAACATGTTTAAGATTTCACGTCAAAATTGCTAAAATTCCAGTTGAAATTTTTTCAAAGTCCCTTAAAAATTTTCCAATTTTTGTCCCAATTCTTCCCATTCCCATTGAAACTTTTCAAATCCCTCTCAAAACTGTTGAAATTCTGTCGAAGCTTTTAAAATTCTCTCTAGAATTTTCAAAATCCATGTCCACATGTTTACGATTTCACTTAAAAAAATTGCTAAAATTCCAGTTGAAATTTTTTCAAAGTCCCTTAAAAATTTTCCAATTTTTGTCCCAATTCTTCCCATTCCCATTGAAACTTTTCAAATCCCTCTCAAAATTGTTGAAATTCTGTTGAAGCTTTTAAAATTCTCTCTAGAATTTTCAAAATCCACGTCCACATGTTTACCATTTCACGTCAAAAAATGGCTAAAATTGCAGTTGAAATTTTTTCAAAGTCCCTTAAAAATTTTCCAATTTTTGTCCCAATTCTTCCCATTCCCATTGAAACTTTTCAAATCCCTCTCAAAATTGTTGAAATTCTGTTGAAGCTTTTAAAATTCTCTCTAGAATTTTCAAAATCCATGTCCACATGTTTACAATTTCACGTCAAAATGGCTAAAATTCCAGTTGAAATTTTTTCAAAGTCCCTTAAAAATTTCCAATTTTCGTCCCAATTCTTCCCATTCCCATTGAAACTTTTCAAATCCCTGTCAAAATTGTTGAAATCCTACTGAAAGTTTGACACTTCTCTCTAGAATTTTCAAAATCCACTTCAACATGTTTACAATTTCACGTCAAAATTGCTAAAATTCCAGTTGAAATTTTTTCAAAGTCCCTTAAAAATTTTCCAATTTTTGTCCCAATTCTTCCCATTCCCATTGAAACTTTTCAAATCCCTCTCAAAATTGTTGAAATTCTGTTGAAGCTTTTAAAATTCTCTCTAGAATTTTCAAAATCCATGTCCACATGTTTACAATTTCACGTCAAAAAATTGCTAAAATTCCAGTTGAAATTTTTTCAAAGTCCCTTAAAAATTTTCCAATTTTTGTCCCAATTCTTCCCATTCCCATTGAAACTTTTCAAATCCCTCTCAAAATTGTTGAAATTCTGTTGAAGCTTTTAAAATTCTCTCTAGAGTTTTCAAAATCCATGTCCACATGTTTACAATTTCACGTAAAAAAATTGCTAAAATTCCAGTTTGAATTTTTTCAAAGTCCCTGAAAAATTTTCCAATTTTTGTCCCAATTCTTCCCATTCCCATTGAAACTTTTCAAATCCCTCTCAAAATTGTTGAAATTCTCTTGAAGCTTTTAAAATTCTCTCTAGAATTTTCAAAATCCATGGCCACATGTTTACAATTTCACGTCAAAAAATGGCTAAAATTCCAGTTGAAATTTTTTCAAAGTCCCTTAAAAATTTTCCAATTTTTGTCCCAATTCTTCCCATTCCCATTGAAACTTTTCAAATCCCTCTCAAAATTGTTGAAATTCTGTTGAAGCTTTTAAAATTCTCTCTAGAATTTTCAAAATCCATGTCCACATGTTTACAATTTCACGTCAAAAAAATGCTAAAATTCCAGTTGAAATTTTTTCAAAGTCCCTTAAAAATTTTCCAATTTTTGTCCCAATTCTTCCCATTCCCATTGAAACTTTTCAAATCCCTCTCAAAATTGTTGAAATTCTGTTGAAGCTTTTAAAATTCTCTCTAGAATTTTCAAAATCCATGTCCACATGTTTACAATTTCACGTCAAAATTGCTAAAATTCCAGTTGAAATTTTTTCAAAGTCCCTTAAAAATTTTCCAATTTTTGTCCCAATTCTTCCCATTCCCATTGAAACTTTTCAAATCCCTCTCAAAATTGTTGAAATTCTGTTGAAGCTTTTAAAATTCTCTCTAGAATTTTCAAAATCCATGTCCGCATGTTTACAATTTCACGTCAAAAATGGCTAAAATTCCAGTTGAAATTTTTTCAAAGTCCCTTAAAAATTTTCCAATTTTCGTCCCAATTCTTCCCATTCCCATTGAAACTTTTCAAATCCCTCTCAAAATTGTTGAAATTCTGTTGAAGCTTTTAAAATTCTCTCTAGAATTTTCAAATCCATGTCCACATGTTTACAATTTCACGTCAAAAAATGGCTAAAATTGCAGTTGAAATTTTTTCAAAGTCCCTTAAAAATTTTCCAATTTTTGTCCCAATTCTTCCCATTCCCATTGAAACTTTTCAAATCCCTCTCAAAATTGTTGAAATTCTCTTGAAGCTTTTAAAATTCTCTCTAGAATTTTCAAAATCCATGTCCACATGTTTACAATTTCACGTCAAAAAATGGCTAAAATTCCAGTTGAAATTTTTTCAAAGTCCTTAAAAATTTTCCAATTTTTGTCCCAATTCTTCCCATTCCCATTGAAACTTTTCAAATCCCTCTCAAAATTGTTGAAATTCTCTTGAAGCTTTTAAAATTCTCTCTAGAATTTTCAAAATCCATGGCCACATGTTTACAATTTCACATAAAAAAATTGCTAAAATTCCAGTTGAAATTTTTTCAAAGTCCCTTAAAAATTTTCCAATTTTTGTCCCAATTCTTCCCATTCCCATTGAAACTTTTCAAATCCCTCTCAAAATTGTTGAAATTCTCTTGAAGCTTTTAAAATTCTCTCTAGAATTTTCAAAATCCACGTCCACATGTTTACAATTTCACGTCAAAAAATGGCTAAAATTCCAGTTGAAATTTTTTCAAAGTCCCTTAAAAATTTTCCAATTTTTGTCCCAATTCTTCCCATTCCCATTGAAACTTTTCAAATCCCTCTCAAAATTGTTGAAATTCTCTTGAAGCTTTTAAAATTCTCTCTAGAATTTTCAAAATCCATGGCCACATGTTTACAATTTCACGTCAAAAAATGGCTAAAATTCCAGTTGAAATTTTTTCAAAGTCCCTAAAAATTTTCCAATTTTTGTCCCAATTCTTCCCATTCCCATTGAAACTTTTCAAATCCCTCTCAAAATTGTTGAAATTCTGTTGAAGCTTTTAAAATTCTCTCTAGAATTTTCAAAATCCATGTCCACATGTTTACAATTTCACGTCAAAAAATGGCTAAAATTCCAGTTGAAATTTTTTCAAAGTCCCTTAAAAATTTTCCAATTTTTGTCCCAATTCTTCCCATTCCCATTGAAACTTTTCAAATCCCTCTCAAAATTGTTGAAATTCTGTTGAAGCTTTTAAAATTCTCTCTAGAATTTTCAAAATCCATGTCCACATGTTTACAATTTCACGTCAAAATTGCTAAAATTCCAGTTGAAATTTTTTCAAAGTCCCTTAAAAATTTTCCAATTTTTGTCCCAATTCTTCCCATTCCCATTGAAATTTTTCAAATCCCTCTCAAAACTATTGAAATCCTATTGAAAGTTTGACACTTCTCTCTAGAATTTTCAAAATCCACTTCAACATGTTTACAATTTCACGTCAAAATTGCTAAAATTCCAGTTGAAATTTTTTCAAAGTCCCTTAAAAATTTTCCAATTTTTGTCCCAATTCTTCCCATTCCCATTGAAACTTTTCAAATCCCTCTCAAAATTGTTGAAATTCTGTTGAAGCTTTTAAAATTCTCTCTAGAGTTTTCAAAATCCATGTCCACATGTTTACAATTTCACGTAAAAAAATTGCTAAAATTCCAGTTGAAATTTTTTCAAAGTCCCTTAAAAATTTTCCAATTTTTGTCCCAATTCTTCCCATTCCCATTGAAACTTTTCAAATCCCTCTCAAAATTGTTGAAATTCTGTTGAAGCTTTTAAAATTCTCTCTAGAATTTTCAAAATCCATGTCCACATGTTTACAATTTCACGTCAAAAAATGGCTAAAATTCCAGTTGAAATTTTTTCAAAGTCCCTTAAAAATTTTCCAATTTTTGTCCCAATTCTTCCCATTCCCATTGAAACTTTTCAATCCCTCTCAAAACTGTTGAAATTCTGTTGAAGCTTTTAAAATTCTCTCTAGAATTTTCAAAATCCATGTCCACATGTTTACAATTTCACGTCAAAAATTGCTAAAATTCCAGTTGAAATTTTTTCAAAGTCCCTTAAAAATTTTCCAATTTTTGTCCCAATTCTTCCCATTCCCATTGAAACTTTTCAAATCCCTCTCAAATTGTTGAAAATCTGTTGAAGCTTTTAAAATTCTCTCTAGAATTTTCAAAATCCACTTCAACATGTTTACAATTTCACGTCAAAAAATTGCTAAAATTCCAGTTTGAATTTTTTCAAAGTCCCTTAAAAATTTTCCAATTTTTGTCCCAATTCTTCCCATTCCCATTGAAACTTTTCAAATCCCTCTCAAAATTGTTGAAATTCTCTTGAAGCTTTTAAAATTCTCTCTAGAATTTTCAAAATCCATGTCCACATGTTTACAATTTCACGTCAAAAAATTGCTAAAATTCCAGTTGAAATTTTTTCAAAGTCCCTTCAAAATTTTCCAATTTTTGTCCCAATTCTTCCCATTCCCATTGAAACTTTTCAAATCCCTCTCAAAATTGTTGAAATTCTGTTGAAGCTTTTAAAATTCTCTCTAGAATTTTCAAAATCCATGTCCACATGTTTACAATTTCACGTCAAAAAATGGCTAAAATTCCAGTTGAAATTTTTTCAAAGTCCCTTAAAAATTTTCCAATTTTTGTCCCAATTCTTCCCATTCCCATTGAAACTTTTCAAATCCCTCTCAAAATTGTTGAAATTCTGTTGAAGCTTTTAAAATTCTCTCTAGAATTTTCAAAATCCACTTCAACATGTTTACAATTTCACGTCAAAAAATGGCTAAAATTCCAGTTGAAATTTTTTCAAAGTCCCTTAAAATTTTCCAATTTTTGTCCCAATTCTTCCCATTCCCATTGAAACTTTTCAAATCCATCTCAAAATTGTTGAAATTCTCTTTAAGCTTTTAAAATTCTCTCTAGAATTTTCAAAATCCATGTCCACATGTTCACAATTTCACGTCAAAAATTGCTAAAATTCCAGTTGAAATTTTTTCAAAGTCCCTTAAAAATTTTCCAATTTTTGTCCCAATTCTTCCCATTTCCATTGAAACTTTTCAAATCCCTCTCAAAACTGTTGGAATTCTGTTGAAGCTTTTAAAATTCTCTCTAGAATTTTCAAAATCCACTTCAACATGTTTAAGATTTCACGTCAAAATTGCTAAAATTCCAGTTGAAATTTTTTCAAAGTCCCTTAAAAATTTTCCAATTTTTGTCCCAATTCTTCCCATTCCCATTGAAACTTTTCAAATCCCTCTCAAAACTGTTGAAATTCTGTCGAAGCTTTTAAAATTCTCTCTAGAATTTTCAAAATCCATGTCCACATGTTTACGATTTCACTTAAAAAAATTGCTAAAATTCCAGTTGAAATTTTTTCAAAGTCCCTTAAAAATTTTCCAATTTTTGTCCCAATTCTTCCCATTCCCATTGAAACTTTTCAAATCCCTCTCAAAATTGTTGAAATTCTGTTGAAGCTTTTAAAATTCTCTCTAGAATTTTCAAAATCCACGTCACATGTTTACCATTTCACGTCAAAAAATGGCTAAAATTCCAGTTGCAATTTTTCAAAGTCCCTTAAAAATTTTCCAATTTTTGTCCCAATTCTTCCCATTCCCATTGAAACTTTTCAAATCCCTCTCAAAATTGTTGAAATTCTGTTGAAGCTTTTAAAATTCTCTCTAGAATTTTCAAAATCCATGTCCACATGTTTACAATTTCACGTCAAAATGGCTAAAATTCCAGTTGAAATTTTTTCAAAGTCCCTTAAAAATTTTCCAATTTTCGTCCCAATTCTTCCCATTCCCATTGAAACTTTTCAAATCCCTGTCAAAACTGTTGAAATCCTACTGAAAGTTTGACACTTCTCTCTAGAATTTTCAAAATCCACTTCAACATGTTTACAATTTCACGTCAAAATTGCTAAAATTCCAGTTGAAATTTTTTCAAAGTCCCTTAAAAATTTTCCAATTTTTGTCCCAATTCTTCCCATTCCCATTGAAACTTTTCAAATCCCTCTCAAAATTGTTGAAATTCTGTTGAAGCTTTTAAAATTCTCTCTAGAATTTTCAAAATCCATGTCCACATGTTTACAATTTCACGTCAAAAAATTGCTAAAATTC
The DNA here is from genome assembly GCF_964273445.1 of Streptopelia decaocto. Taxonomy (NCBI): domain Eukaryota; kingdom Metazoa; phylum Chordata; class Aves; order Columbiformes; family Columbidae; genus Streptopelia; species Streptopelia decaocto. The sequence goes on along the minus strand of NW_028117266.1, from coordinate 8,841 downwards.
CAGTTGAAATTTTTCAAAGTCCCTTAAAAATTTTCCAATTTTTGTCCCAATTCTTCCCATTCCCATTGAAACTTTTCAAATCCCTCTCAAAATTGTTGAAATTCTGTTGAAGCTTTTAAAATTCTCTCTAGAGTTTTCAAAATCCATGTCCACATGTTTACAATTTCACGTAAAAAAATTGCTAAAATTCCAGTTTGAATTTTTTCAAAGTCCCTGAAAAATTTTCCAATTTTTGTCCCAATTCTTCCCATTCCCATTGAAACTTTTCAAATCCATCTCAAAATTGTTGAAATTCTCTTGAAGCTTTTAAAATTCTCTCTAGAATTTTCAAAATCCATGTCCACATGTTCACAATTTCACGTCAAAAAATGGCTAAAATTCCAGTTGAAATTTTTTCAAAGTCCCTTAAAAATTTTCCAATTTTTGTCCCAATTCTTCCCATTTCCATTGAAACTTTTCAAATCCCTCTCAAAACTGTTGGAATTCTGTTGAAGCTTTTAAAATTCTCTCTAGAATTTTCAAATCCACTTCAACATGTTTAAGATTTCACGTCAAAATTGCTAAAATTCCAGTTGAAATTTTTTCAAAGTCCCTTAAAAATTTTCCAATTTTTGTCCCAATTCTTCCCATTCCCATTGAAACTTTTCAAATCCCTCTCAAAACTGTTGAAATTCTGTGAAGCTTTTAAAATTCTCTCTAGAATTTTCAAAATCCATGTCCACATGTTTACGATTTCACTTAAAAAAATTGCTAAAATTCCAGTTGAAATTTTTTCAAAGTCCCTTAAAAATTTTCCAATTTTTGTACCAATTCTTCCCATTCCCATTGAAACTTTTCAAATCCCTCTCAAAATTGTTGAAATTCTGTTGAAGCTTTTAAAATTCTCTCTAGAATTTTCCAAATCCATGTCCACATGTTTACCATTTCACGTCAAAAAATGGCTAAAATTCCAGTTGCAATTTTTTCAAAGTCCCTTAAAAATTTTCCAATTTTTGTCCCAATTCTTCCCATTCCCATTGAAACTTTTCAAATCCCTCTCAAAATTGTTGAAATTCTGTTGAAGCTTTTAAAATTCTCTCTAGAATTTTCAAAATCCATGTCCACATGTTTACAATTTCACGTCAAAATTGCTAAAATTCCAGTTGAAATTTTTTCAAAGTCCCTTAAAAATTTTCCAATTTTTGTCCCAATTCTTCCCATTCCCATTGAAACTTTTCAAATCCCTCTCAAAATTGTTGAAATTCTGTTGAAGCTTTTAAAATTCTCTCTAGAATTTTCAAAATCCACGTCCACATGTTTACAATTTCACGTCAAAAAATTGCGAAAATTCCAGTTGAAATTTTTTCAAAGTCCCTTAAAAAATTTTCCAATTTTTGTCCCAATTCTTCCCATTCCCATTGAAACTTTTCAAATCCCTCTCAAAACTGTTGAAATTCTGTTGAAGCTTTTAAAATTCTCTCTAGAATTTTCAAAATCCACTTCAACATGTTTACAATTTCACGTAAAAAAATTGCTAAAATTCCAGTTGAAATTTTTTCAAAGTCCCTTAAAAATTTTCCAATTTTCGTCCCAATTCTTCCCATTCCCATTGAAACTTTTCAAATCCCTGTCAAAACTGTTGAAATCCTACTGAAAGTTTGACACTTCTCTCTAGAATTTTCAAAGTCCACTTCAACATGTTTACAATTTCACGTCAAAATTGCTAAAATTCCAGTTGAAATTTTTTCAAAGTCCCTTAAAAATTTTCCAATTTTTGTCCCAATTCTTCCCATTCCCATTGAAATTTTTCAAATCCCTCTCAAAACTATTGAAATCCTATTGAAAGTTTGACACTTCTCTCTAGAATTTTCAAAATCCACTTCAACATGTTTACAATTTCACGTCAAAATTGCTAAAATTCCAGTTGAAATTTTTTCAAAGTCCCTTAAAAATTTTCCAATTTTGTCCCAATTCTTCCCATTCCCATTGAAACTTTTCAAATCCCTCTCAAAATTGTTGAAATTCTGTTGAAGCTTTTAAAATTCTCTCTAGAATTTTCAAAATCCATGTCCACATGTTCACAATTTCACGTCAAAAAATTGCTAAAATTCCAGTTGAAATTTTTTCAAAGTCCCTTAAAAATTTTCCAATTTTTGTCCCAATTCTTCCCATTTCCATTGAAACTTTTCAAATCCCTCTCAAAACTGTTGGATTCTGTTGAAACTTTTAAAATTCTCTCTAGAATTTTCAAAATCCACTTCAACATGTTTAAGATTTCACGTCAAAATTGCTAAAATTCCAGTTGAAATTTTTTCAAAGTCCCTTAAAAATTTTCCAATTTTTGTCCCAATTCTTCCCATTCCCATTGAAACTTTTCAAATCCCTCTCAAAACTGTTGAAATTCTGTTGAAGCTTTTAAAATTCTCTCTAGAATTTTCAAAATCCATGTCCACATGTTTACGATTTCACTTAAAAAAATTGCTAAAATTCCAGTTGAAATTTTTTCAAAGTCCCTTAAAAATTTTCCAATTTTTGTACCAATTCTTCCCATTCCCATTGAAACTTTTCAAATCCCTCTCAAAATTGTTGAAATTCTGTTGAAGCTTTTAAAATTCTCTCTAGAATTTTCAAAATCCATGTCCACATGTTTACCATTTCACGTCAAAAAATGGCTAAAATTCCAGTTGCAATTTTTTCAAAGTCCTTAAAAATTTTCCAATTTTTGTCCCAATTCTTCCCATTCCCATTGAAACTTTTCAAATCCCTCTCAAAATTGTTGAAATTCTGTTGAAGCTTTTAAAATTCTCTCTAGAATTTTCAAAATCCATGTCCACATGTTTACAATTTCACGTCAAAATTGCTAAAATTCCAGTTGAAATTTTTTCAAAGTCCCTTAAAAATTTTCCAATTTTTGTCCCAATTCTTCCCATTCCCATTGAAACTTTTCAAATCCCTCTCAAAATTGTTGAAATTCTGTTGAATCTTTTAAAATTCTCTCTAGAATTTTCAAAATCCACGTCCACATGTTTACAATTTCACGTCAAAAAATTGCTAAAATTCCAGTTGAAATTTTTTCAAAGTCCCTTAAAAATTTTCCAATTTTTGTCCCAATTCTTCCCATTCCCATTGAAAATTTTCAAATCCCTCTCAAAACTGTTGGAATTCTGTTGAAGCTTTTAAAATTCTCTCTAGAATTTTCAAATTCCACTTCAACATGTTTACAATTTCATGTAAAAAAATTGCTAAAATTCCAGTTGAAATTTTTTCAAAGTCCCTTAAAAATTTTCCAATTTTCGTCCCAATTCTTCCCATTCCCATTGAAACTTTTCAATCCCTGTCAAAACTGTTGAAATCCTACTGAAAGTTTGACACTTCTCTCTAGAATTTTCAAAGTCCACTTCAACATGTTTACAATTTCACGTCAAAATTGCTAAAATTCCAGTTGAAATTTTTTCAAAGTCCCTTAAAAATTTTCCAATTTTTGTCCCAATTCTTCCCATTCCCATTGAAACTTTTCAAATCCCTCTCAAAATTGTTGAAATTCTGTTGAAGCTTTTAAAATTCTCTCTAGAATTTTCAAAATCCATGTCCACATGTTTACAATTTCACGTCAAAAAATGGCTAAAATTCCAGTTGCAATTTTTTCAAAGTCCCTTAAAAATTTTCCAATTTTTGTCCCAATTCTTCCCATTCCCATTGAAACTTTTCAAATCCCTCTCAAAACTGTTGAAATTCTGTTGAAGCTTTTAAAATTCTCTCTAGAATTTTCAAAATCCATGTCCACATGTTTACAATTTCACGTCAAAAATTGCTAAAATTCCAGTTGAAATTTTTTCAAAGTCCCTTAAAAATTTTTCCAATTTTTGTCCCAATTCTTCCCATTCCCATTGAAACTTTCAAATCCCTCTCAAAATTGTTGAAAATCTGTTGAAGCTTTTAAAATTCTCTCTAGAATTTTCAAAATCCACTTCAACATGTTTACAATTTCACGTCAAAAATTGCTAAAATTCCAGTTTGAATTTTTTCAAAGTCCTTAAAAATTTTCCAATTTTTGTCCCAATTCTTCCCATTCCCATTGAAACTTTCAAATCCCTCTCAAAATTGTTGAAATTCTGTTGAAGCTTTTAAAATTCTCTCTAGAGTTTTCAAAATCCATGTCCACATGTTTACAATTTCACGTCAAAAAATGGCTAAAATTCCAGTTGAAATTTTTTCAAAGTCCCTTAAAAATTTCCAATTTTTGTCCCAATTCTTCCCATTCCCATTGAAACTTTTCAAATCCCTCTCAAAATTGTTGAAATTCTGTTGAAGCTTTTAAAATTCTCTCTAGAGTTTTCAAAATCCATGTCCACATGTTTACAATTTCACGTCAAAAAATGGCTAAAATTCCAGTTGAAATTTTTTCAAAGTCCCTTAAAAATTTTCCAATTTTTGTCCCAATTCTTCCCATTTCCATTGAAACTTTTCAAATCCCTCTCAAAACTGTTGGAATTCTGTTGAAACTTTTTAAAATTCTCTCTAGAATTTTCAAAATCCACTTCAACATGTTTAAGATTTCACGTCAAAATTGCTAAAATTCCAGTTGAAATTTTTTCAAAGTCCCTTAAAAATTTTCCAATTTTTGTCCCAATTCTTCCCATTCCCATTGAAACTTTTCAAATCCTCTCAAAACTGTTGAAATTCTGTTGAAGCTTTTAAAATTCTCTCTAGAATTTTCAAAATCCATGTCCACATGTTTACGATTTCACTTAAAAAAATTGCTAAAATTCCAGTTGAAATTTTTTCAAAGTCCCTTAAAAATTTTCCAATTTTTGTACCAATTCTTCCCATTCCCATTGAAACTTTTCAAATCCCTCTCAAAATTGTTGAAATTCTGTTGAAGCTTTTAAATTCTCTCTAGAATTTTCCAAATCCATGTCCACATGTTTACCATTTCACGTCAAAAAATGGCTAAAATTCCAGTTGCAATTTTTTCAAAGTCCCTTAAAAATTTTCCAATTTTTGTCCCAATTCTTCCCATTCCCATTGAAACTTTTCAAATCCCTCTCAAAATTGTTGAAATTCTCTTGAAGCTTTTAAAATTCTCTCTAGAATTTTCAAAATCCATGTCCACATGTTTACAATTTCACGTCAAAATTGCTAAAATTCCAGTTGAAATTTTTTCAAAGTCCCTTAAAAATTTTCCAATTTTTGTCCCAATTCTTCCCATTCCCATTGAAACTTTTCAAATCCCTCTCAAAATTGTTGAAATTCTGTTGAAGCTTTTAAATTCTCTCTAGAATTTTCAAAATCCACGTCCACATGTTTACAATTTCACGTCAAAAAATTGCTAAAATTCCAGTTGAAATTTTTTCAAAGTCCCTTAAAAATTTTCCAATTTTTGTCCCAATTCTTCCCATTCCCATTGAAAATTTTCAAATCCCTCTCAAAACTGTTGAAATTCTGTTGAAGCTTTTAAAATTCTCTCTAGAATTTTCAAATTCCACTTCAACATGTTTACAATTTCATGTAAAAAAATTGCTAAAATTCCAGTTGAAATTTTTCAAAAGTCCCTTAAAAATTTTCCAATTTTCGTCCCAATTCTTCCCATTCCCATTGAAACTTTTCAAATCCTGTCAAAACTGTTGAAATCCTACTGAAATTTTGACACTTCTCTCTAGATTTTCAAAGTCCACTTCAACATGTTTACAATTTCACGTCAAATTGCTAAAATTCCAGTTGAAATTTTTTCAAAGTCCCTTAAAAATTTTCCAATTTTTGTCCCAATTCTTCCCATTCCCATTGAAACTTTCAAATCCCTCTCAAAACTGTTGAAATTCTGTTGAAGCTTTTAAAATTCTCTCTAGAATTTTCAAAATCCATGTCCACATGTTTACAATTTCACGTCAAAAATTGCTAAAATTCCAGTTGAAATTTTTTCAAAGTCCCTTAAAAATTTTCCAATTTTTGTCCCAATTCTTCCCATTCCCATTGAAACTTTTCAAATCCTCTCAAAATTGTTGAAAATCTGTTGAAGCTTTTAAAATTCTCTCTAGAATTTTCAAAATCCACTTCAACATGTTTACAATTTTCACGTCAAAAAATTGCTAAAATTCCAGTTTGAATTTTTCTAAGTCCCTTAAAAATTTTCCAATTTTTGTCCCAATTCTTCCCATTCCCATTGAAACTTTTCAAATCCCTCTCAAAATTGTTGAAATTCTCTTGAAGCTTTTAAAATTCTCTCTAGAATTTTCAAAATCCATGTCCACATGTTTACAATTTCACGTCAAAAAATGGCTAAAATTCCAGTTGAAATTTTTTCAAAGTCCCTTAAAAATTTTCCAATTTTTGTCCCAATTCTTCCCATTCCCATTGAAACTTTTCAAATCCCTCTCAAAATTGTTGAAATTCTGTTGAAGCTTTTAAAATTCTCTCTAGAGTTTTCAAAATCCATGTCCACATGTTTACAATTTCACGTCAAAAAATGGCTAAAATTCCAGTTGAAATTTTTTCAAAGTCCCTTAAAAATTTCCAATTTTTGTCCCAATTCTTCCCATTCCCATTGAAACTTTTCAAATCCCTCTCAAAATTGTTGAAATTCTGTTGAAGCTTTTAAAATTCTCTCTAGAATTTTCAAAATCCATGTCCACATGTTTACAATTTCACGTCAAAAAATTGCTAAAATTCCAGTTGCAATTTTTTCAAAGTCCCTTAAAAATTTTCCAATTTTTGTCCCAATTCTTCCCATTCCCATTGAAACTTTTCAAATCCATCTCAAAATTGTTGAAATTCTCTTGAAGCTTTTAAAATTCTCTCTAGAATTTTCAAAATCCATGTCCACATGTTCACAATTTCACGTCAAAAAATGGCTAAAATTCCAGTTGAAATTTTTTTCAAAGTCCCTTAAAAATTTTCCAATTTTTGTCCCAATTCTTCCCATTTCCATTGAAACTTTTCAAATCCCTCTCAAAACTGTTGGAATTCTGTGAAGCTTTTAAAATTCTCTCTAGAATTTTCAAAATCCACTTCAACATGTTTAAGATTTCACGTCAAAATTGCTAAAATTCAGTTGAAATTTTTTCAAAGTCCCTTAAAAATTTTCCAATTTTTGTCCCAATTCTTCCCATTCCCATTGAAACTTTTCAAATCCTCTCAAAACTGTTGAAATTCTGTTGAAGCTTTTAAAATTCTCTCTAGAATTTTCAAAATCCATGTCCACATGTTTACGATTTCACTTAAAAAATTGCTAAAATTCCAGTTGCAATTTTTTCAAAGTCCCTTAAAAATTTTCCAATTTTTGTCCCAATTCTTCCCATTCCCATTGAAACTTTTCAAATCCCTCTCAAAACTGTTGAAATTCTGTTGAAGCTTTTAAAATTCTCTCTAGAATTTTCAAAATCCATGTCCACATGTTTACAATTTCACGTCAAAATGGCTAAAATTCCAGTTGAAATTTTTTCAAAGTCCCTTAAAAATTTTCCAATTTTTGTACCAATTCTTCCCATTCCCATTGAAACTTTTCAAATCCCTCTCAAAATTGTTGAAATTCTGTTGAAGCTTTTAAAATTCTCTCTAGAATTTTCAAATCCATGTCCACATGTTTACCATTTCACGTCAAAAAATGGCTAAAATTCCAGTTGCAATTTTTTCAAAGTCCCTTAAAAATTTTCCAATTTTTGTCCCAATTCTTCCCATTCCCATTGAAACTTTTCAAATCCCTCTCAAAATTGTTGAAAATCTGTTGAAGCTTTTAAAATTCTCTCTAGAATTTTCAAAATCCACTTCAACATGTTTACAATTTCACGTCAAAAAATTGCTAAAATTCCAGTTTGAATTTTTTCAAAGTCCCTTAAAAATTTTCCAATTTTTGTCCCAATTCTTCCATTCCCATTGAAACTTTTCAAATCCCTCTCAAAATTGTTGAAATTCTGTTGAAGCTTTTAAAATTCTCTCTAGAATTTTCAAATCCATGTCCACATGTTTACAATTTCACGTCAAAAAATGGCTAAAATTCCAGTTGAAATTTTTTCAAAGTCCCTTAAAAATTTTCCAATTTTTGTCCCAATTCTTCCCATTCCCATTGAAACTTTTCAAATCCCTCTCAAAATTGTTGAAATTCTGTTGAAGCTTTTAAAATTCTCTCTAGAGTTTTCAAATCCATGTCCACATGTTTACAATTTCACGTCAAAAAATGGCTAAAATTCCAGTTGAAATTTTTTCAAAGTCCCTTACAAATTTTCCAATTTTTGTCCCAATTCTTCCCATTCCCCATTGAAACTTTTCAAATCCCTCTCAAAATTGTTGAAATTCTGTTGAAGCTTTTAAAATTCTCTCTAGAATTTTCAAAATCCATGGTCACATGTTTACAATTTCACGTCAAAAAATGGCTAAAATTCCAGTTGCAATTTTTTCAAAGTCCCTTAAAAATTTCCAATTTTTGTCCAATTCTTCCCATTCCCATTGAAACTTTTCAAATCCATCTCAAAATTGTTGAAATTCTCTTGAAGCTTTTAAAATTCTCTCTAGAATTTTCAAAATCCATGTCCACATGTTCACAATTTCACGTCAAAAAATTGCTAAAATTCCAGTTTGAATTTTTCTAAGTCCCTTAAAAATTTTCCAATTTTTGTCCCAATTCTTCCCATTCCCATTGAACTTTCAAATCCCTCTCAAAATTGTTGAAATTCTCTTGAAGCTTTTAAAATTCTCTCTAGAATTTTCAAAATCCATGTCCACATGTTTACAATTTCACGTCAAAAAATGGCTAAAATTCCAGTTTGAATTTTTTCAAAGTCCCTTAAAAATTTTCCAATTTTTGTCCCAATTCTTCCCATTCCCATTGAAACTTTTCAAATCCCTCTCAAAATTGTTGAAATTCTGTTG